>NW_015627738.1:1082119-1087208 GCF_001515625.1 Sinocyclocheilus rhinocerous
AACTTTCTGCATTTTTAGATTTTCAAAAAACTTCATTCTGTATGATTTATAAGCTTTTGTACCCGTGGGGACCACAATTTAGGTCCCCACCGTGACACGAGTCCCCATGAGTCTGTGTGTAGTCAGGTTTCCCACCAGGATATATAAACCAGTACACACACACACACACACACACACACACACTTTGTAATAACAATAATTAACTTTTTATAGCTTTGATAAATATTACTATTATAGTTTCTAAATATTAAATTATTATAATTTTCTAAATATTTAACTGCTATTTTCACATTTTTATAGAGACTAGTTACATTGATTGATCTTTGTTTACAGCATACTGCGAATTATAAACGAAATACTGAGATTTATAAGAGCTTATGAACAGAATTCATTCTTTACAAATGAATGTCTAAAAACAGCAATAATGGCCCTGAATTTAATCATTCTGAACAATATATTGTAAAACGTAATTTATTCCTGTGACGCAAAGCTGAATTTTCAGCATCATTACTCCAGTCTTCAGTGTCACATGATCCTTCAGAAATCATCATAATTTGCTGATTTGCTGCTCAAGAATCATTTCTGATTATTATCGATGTTGAAAACAGTTGTGCTGCTTCACAATTTTGTATAAACAGCAATAGATTTTTTTTTTTCAGGATTCTTTGATGAATAGAAAGTTCAAATGAACAGTTTCGATCAATTAAATACATCCTTGCTGAATAAAAGTATTAATTTCTTTTCAAAATAAATCTATAGCTTTGATAAATATTACTATTATAGTTTCTAAATATTAAATTATTATAATTTTCTAAATATTTAACTGCTATTTTCACATTTTTATAGAGACTAGTTACATTGATTGATCTTTGTTTACAGCATACTGCGAATTATAAACGAAATACTGAGATTTATAAGAGCTTATGAACAGAATTCATTCTTTACAAATGAATGTCTAAAAACAGCAATAATGGCCCTGAATTTAATCATTCTGAACAAGCTATATATATATATATATATATATAAATAATTAGCTATTGACAATGTTGCTTTATAACTGTACATTACAGGAGATAAACTGTAAATTGACTACACAACGATTTGTATACAATGTTTGTGTTTTTATGTTATGCACAGATCATCAAAGTAATAGAAAATAATGAGGGTTGTGTGTAATTATGAATGAGCAGAATCAGGCAATTATGTCTCCTGTAAAGACGCTGACTCTCTTGATATGCTCTGAATCTGGCTGCAGATTTGTGATTAGTGTAATTAATTTCCTTGAAATACATCTATTCGCTGCCAACATATAGAGCTAATGCCATAAAGAATTAACTGCCCTGTGAATAATAAAGCTCAGCTCGGGCTTCTGGGCAACTCCAGCACTTTTAATGGGGCACATGGGAGCTATTTGACCTTGAGTGTTAACATGAATATTCTTTAGGGTTTCTACGTCAACACTCCAGCCGTTAAGTGCTTTTTTTTTTTGGCCGTGATAGAAGCGCTTAAGAGCGAGCGGGTGGGTTATATACAATTCCCCTGATGCTAGTAAGGGTTTTATGTGGGATATATTTCCCTACAGCCATCTCATTTCAGTTACTGTGGGAGAAAGACACACTCAAAATGAGATGATGGCAGTACAGCAGCACTTTTTTTTTATTATACTAGTACACAAAACAATCATCTTCTGCTTCAACTGGTTCAGTTCCCACATTCAATATTCATTAGATTACACAACAGCATAAGGCTTTCTGACAATAATATTTAACTAGATGTCACATTAACCAAACTGCCACAAGTTGAAGGGACAGTTCATCTAAAATATAACTTCTGTCATCATTTGTCTCACCTCCTCCATGATGTTCCAAAACTGGGAGACTTTGGTTCATCTTGAAACACAAAATAAGATATTTTAATGAAACCTAAGAGGTTTCTGTCCCTTCACTGGAAGTCCAGGTAACCACAACTTAGAAGAATCAAAAAGTTTATATGAATCCATATACATCAAACAGTTTAATCTAAGTGCTGTAAAGAGATATGATCACTTTATAGAACAGAATTTTTTTTTCACACAATTTTTTTTTGGGTAAACTGTCCCTTTTGACCCTTCTGATCACTTTTCAATGCAAGTACATGGGATTTTTCACCCTTTTTTTATGTAAACAAAGCTGAAGAACGTTTTACAGGTCTTTAGTCTTTCCACTTAACAATTTCACCCAAAAATTGTGTCATCATTTACTCACCCACATTTTTTTTTTTGCCACAGTATTTTGGGTGAACTGTTCAAGATCCCATATCCATATCAGTTTATCATGAGTCAGCTAGAGGTCCTTTTGATTGCTTTTACACATTCGTATACATATAAAATTGCACTTGGTTAAAATTGGTTAAATTAAAGTAAGTGTAAAGAGTTTTCAAGAAACAGTTTTTGGAAATCTCTAATCTTTCCTTGACTGATCTTCATGTCAAATCAATGTTTCTGGAAGAATGCATCCACATGATGCACTGAGCAGCTAAATGTCAACGGGCCAGACATGCTGCCATCTCAACGTATTTGAGCTTGTGTTTTCCTCGCCGTGTTCATCAGGGGTTGCAGCGGTGCAGTCGACTGCTTTCACATGACGGATTTCAAGTACAAACTCAACGCACACTCTCAAGCACACACCAGAGTTTGCTTAAAATAGGTAATCTTGCATTTTTTTCATGTAAACCTAAATGCAAGAAAGCTGAATACGACAAAATATACTATGCATAATTAATCAAACTCTATGATCTTTTTGAGCCACTGAAGTTACAGGGGACTCCTACTATGCAGTACATTTTTATGTCTCCATTATGTTGGAATTTGAATATTTGGAATTTTAAAGAATTTGTAACCGAAATGTTCCATAAAGACATCATCCTCCAGGAAGTGACATCATTTTGGAGGGAAAACAGCTGCACAATCATCATTAAGTATTATCAATGGATTTGACTACCTAGCTGGGGTTTAAAGACGCGTAATATTCAGTAATATTTTCGATTTGACTGCACTGACACTATTGGATGAGAACAAAACTTGAACTGAATTGAGATGAATGATGACACTATTGTCTTCTGTACAGCTGCTTTATAGCGGAATTGACTTCACTTCATAATTCATGAACTTTGCAACATCGACGCTGTTATTAAACTGAACTGAATCAACACTGAACTGATTGGAGCTGAATAATGACACTAGAACTTTACAGCATTAATACTGTTAGCTTACTGTTTATTACTGTCAAGCTGCTTTGAAACAATCTGTTTTATATCTGAACATCTGAGCCGGCCACAGCTGAAATGACAAAGAGCCACATGGGAAATAAATAACTGTAACTCATGTTAGTGTGTTTAAGTCTCTGTGCCGGACAGCGGAGTTCATATAAATCACTGACCTTATAAAATAAAGCTTAAAATCAAGTCCTTCTGCATGAGTTGAGTGATACAGAGTGCTCTGAATTATTCTGTCACATGCACATTTAACAATAAGCTCAAATGCAACCACACTGTAAACATTTTTTTTCAAAGATTATTGTAGTATATTTTTCTAACAGTTTTTCTACTTCAAAATTTTGCATTTACTTCAAAGTGTTAAGTGCCATTTCTTTCCAACGGTTTGTGAAATTTACTAGCAATTTCAAAGCGCAAAATAAGTCAAATGCAACCACACTGAAAAATGATTTTTCAAAGTTGTAAATATAAATATGTTTTAAAAGAAAATATTATTTCACTCTTTCTACTTCTAAATGTTATGTTTAATTCAATGTGTTATTTGCCTCTTCTTAGAAATTGGTAAATTTCATAATTACAGAGTGAAAACTGTTTCATTGTTTTAGAAGTTGTAAATAAAACCAAGATTATTAGTGTAAGTAAAAAAAAAAATACTATTTTAGTCTTTCTACTTAAAAATTTAAAGGTAAAATTACAAGATGTAATATTAATCTTATGGCTGTCCTGAATGTGCCTGTGAAGTTTCAGCTCAAAATACCATACAGATCGTTTATTATAATGTGTTGAAAAGTGTCATTTTTGGGGCGGGTCTAAACAGTGCTGTTTCAGGGGTGTGTTCCCTTACATGAAAATGAGCTGCAACTTCCCGCCCGACTCCAGAAGGGGGCGGAGCCTAGGCGTCTCTGCTTTGTGTATGGCAATAAACAGAGAGGAGAAGCAACATGAGCGAGAGTGAGAGGACCGGTATTCAGCCGTACATGTACGAACTGGAACAACGAGAGACTACGGCAGAAGAAACAATAATGCGAATGAACCAGAATGTCTCAGAATGGTAGTTTGAATCATTTATGTACTTGTATAGTTTTTCACAGACGCTTTGTAAAAAATAAAAAAAAAGACTGGATGGATTTTTATCATTCTAAGATGGCTGTGTACACACAATTCCAACACACATTTCTGTCCAAACACCTTGTAAAAGTGGATTTTGCATAATAGGTGCCCTTTAATGTTTAATTCAGTGTGTTACTTGTCATTTCATTGCATTTATTTGTGAAATTTCGGAGTAAAAATTAATTAAAATGAAATCAAATGCAACCACACACAAAAAAAAGATTATTTGAAGTTGTAAACAAAGATTATTTGAGTATGATTTACAAGAAAATACTATTTCAGTCTGTCTACTTCAAAATGTCAGAGTTTTCTGTCCAAGTATAAAGTGTCTTATATTTTTGCAAATAACAGTAAGTGCAGCCTGTTCTGTTTGCAAAAATAACACAAAATCTTTTTCTTAAAGGGGTCATATGATGCGATTTCAATTTTTCCTTTCTCTTTGAAGTGTTACAAGCTCTTGGTGCATAAAGAAGATCTGTAAAGTTGCAAAGACTAAAGTCTCAAATCCAAAGAGATATTCTTTATAAAAGTTAAGAGTCAGCCACGCCTACCTAAAACGGCTCGTTCTAACACACCCCACATGTCTACGTCACGATGTGAGAAGATTTGCATAACGCCGCCCAAATATTCACGCAAAGAAAGAAGGCGTAACTTAAAAATATTTGGCTGCACAACTGTTGATAATTCTAATAATAAATCAGCATATTAGAATGATTTCTGAAGATCA
>NW_015627738.1:1087876-1091601 GCF_001515625.1 Sinocyclocheilus rhinocerous
GCAAGTGAACGGTGTATTATTGTGCCATCTAAAAGAGGCACAAAATCACTTTCACAACGCATTGGATAGCTGGCCAATCACAGCACACCTCGCTTTTTCAGACCGATGAGCTTTGTAAAAATCGACGCATTTCAGAAAGGCGGGGCATAGAGGAGAAACAATAATGTACAGTATGTGGAAAATAATGTGTTTTTTGAACTTTAAACAGCATAAACACATTTCATTACACCAAATACACAAAATAATGTTCTTTTTAGCAACATCATATGATCCCTTTAAACATACCCTGTGACTCCTCTATTCCCATAAGCCCGTAGCCTGTCACGATCTCTTTCCTGTTCGTGCAGGGCACGAGGTCGTTTCACCTCTAGGGACAGAGCGAAAGCCGTATCAGCAGTGCCATCAGCGCTGTGTGTGAAGTGCTCTGTGAACCAGCAGCCCCACCAATCACTCCCGCTCCAGGGTTTGTTTAAGGCCCCGAGGGGGGTGGCACATGCCAACAGACCCAGGACAACTACATGGATGGCGTGCATGTCAGGAGTGTGGCAGGTGCACGGCCTTTAGCACTCACACACCACTGTGTATTGGCTGGATAAACTGCTCTATTTACTGCATCGCCAATTAACAATTAACAGCTGAGCTAAATATATAACCTGAGGAGTGCCTGAGGAGGTTGATGCCAACCTGAAAAAACATGCTGTATGCAAGTACATGAGCATGGATGCTTGGTCAGTGCAGTGCAAGTGTTCCAGTATGACAAACCTGAAGGGGGCGATGTAGTTACCATCCAATTTCTGAGCCATTAAATTGTCATTATTCAGATTGCTAGCTATAATCATCAGCATCATCAACATTTGACATCAAATCTAGTACAAACATCAGAAAAAAGGAACATTAAATTTCAACTTGTTTTTCACAAAGCAAGTCCACCTTAAAAAAAATTACAAAAAAATATAAATAAAAAATTGCAAATTTCAACTTTGATTCAATTGCTATGAGCTTGATAAGATAATAACATTTTCAGTTATTTTAATTCAAAATGTCATGTTTAATTCAATATGTTATTTGAGGTTTCTTTGTAATTATTTGTGAAATTTACTAGCAAATAATTTTAAAGTAAGTCAAAAGCAACCACACTAAAAATGTTTTTTTTTTTAAAGTTTTAAATAAAACATTATTATAAGTACATTTTACAAGAAAATGCTATTTCAGTTTTTCTACTTTAACTTTAAGTTCCCATTTTTCGTCAAAATAAAATCTCTATAGTTTAATGTTCGAAAGCCATGAATATTATAATGAAATTTGTTCAGTAAAATTAAACTCTTTGAGTTATATTTCTAATCAATATTTTTATATCCATTTTACAGTACAATAATTACTATATTTCTTTATTGGTTTGTTTTTATAATTTAATAAAGTAAAACTTTATTATTATTATTATTATACATTACAAGATTAAAGTCTGAAAATAAAGAATAGAAGTACAAAATACAAGAATAAAGTGTGGATACTAACTTGCATTTCTGAATTTTGAATTTTAAGTTCGAGTTCAAGCTGAACTTAATGTTTAAGTTCAACTAAAAAGTGCAGAAAGTGGACTACTATTAAGATGCGCATACTGTTTACTTGGGAAAACTCACGCTCTATTAATGATGGATGAGGATGGAGGGCTGAAGCCTCCACTAATGTCCCTTGAATAGAGAAACCGAGTATGAGCAGCCCCTGTCAGTTGCTCACATGAACACCTCAGTGAGTGGAGGAGAGAGACGGAGGTGTAAGAACACTGATAAAAACAGAAAACCACAGCACGTCTGATACAATGTTCCAGCATCACGTTCTAAAGCACATGCTGAGATATAATAAAACTAACAGACATTTCCATTTTTGTGCATTAAATGAATAATTCTCATTCACTCTTATGACTGACTCAAGAGAACTCATATTCAGTTGATTCACACAAACCAATGCCATTTGGAATCATTGAAGTCAAACCTGCAGCACCAATACTGCAAAAAGTAACAGATCAAATTTCACATTGACTTCAACAAAATTACCTTCGAGCTGAAGAGAATTTAAAAGGTACTGCAGAACAGAAATGACCACCAGACAGTCATTTAAGGACACGTGGAGATAAAGTTTCATTACAAACGTTCAATCTGCTTTATATCCGAACATCTGAGCCGGCCACAGCAGAAATATTTTAATTGACCTATTTAAAAAAAAAAAAAAAAAAAAAAAAAACTTTTGTATATTTTGTCTATAGCCTATAAAACAGCAAATAGGAAGATTTCAATACATGAGGATTCTGAATAGGATTTTTTAGCGAGCCATTAAATGGCTTGATACTCGACTCGGACTCGTGACCAAAGACTCGAGACTTGACTCAGACTCCAGCGACAAAGACTTCAGACTTGACTCGGACTCCAAGTTAAAGACTTGTAAACATCTCTGCCACAAACCCAATAGGTGTGTTCGACTTGAAGCAGCGCTGCGCAGACTGATCGGTGTATGACATCGAAGTATCGCGAGAGCGGTTCTAGAGCATATTCGAGCGCACATTCTTACCGTCAAAAATAGGCGAGGCGCATATCCTTAGCGAAGCAGCGCGGAGAGTACACTAATAATTGCTGCTGCCTGCCAGCTGCAATCACCAGTAAAACGTTGTTCCATGTTTTTTTTTTCTATATCGTCATAGTATAGTATAGTATATATTTATTTAATGCCATGTCAGCATCAAAGACTATTTTCATGGCAAAAACAATAAAAAAAAATACATCAAAAAGTATATCAAATACAATAAAAACCAGCAAACAAACAAACACAAGTTATATCACACAAGATTTTTTACATTAACGTGATAAAAATTCTAAAACTTTTCCTGACAAAATTTTACTAAATAACTCTTTAAGTGAGTTCACTTCATAAAAGAGTTTTCTCTGTACATTTAAAGCTGGACAGTCCAATGCAAAATATACATTGTCTATATCGTCATAAATATCGTTATCGCAAATATTCTTAAAATATGGTGATATAATTTTGAGGCTATATCGCCCACCCCTAATGCATATATCCTCACAGAATCTTATATATGAAGTTACAGTCTCTGTGAGCTCATCCAGATCGATGGCGGCAGCTTCAAAAACACTCCAATCAGTGAGGTCGAAACAGGCTTGTAAAACCTGCTCTGTTTCGTTGGTCCATCTCTTTACAGTCTTAACTACAGGTTTAGCAGATTTAAGTTTTTGCCTGTAGGTTGGTATAAAGGCCGGGACACACCAAGCCGACTTTGCTGCTTTTTTTACGTTTAAAGCTGCTTTGTTTACGTTTCGTATATCTGCATTTATCTCGTATATCTTTGTTTCTGTTTCTCCTTTTGAATGACAAATATGTACTATTGATAGCTGCTGATATAGACAGTTAAAGGGATAGTTCACCCAAAAATGAAAATTCTGTCATCATTTACTCACCCTCATGTCGTTCCAAACCTGTATGAGTTGCTTTCTTATGTTGAACATAAAAGAAGATATTTTGAAGATTGCTGGTAATCAAACAGTTGGTGGTTCCCATTGACTTCCATAGTAGGAAAAAAAATACTATGGAAGGTCAATGGCAACCACCAACTGTTTGATTACCAGCAATCTTCAAAATATCTGCTTTTATGTTCAACATAAGAAAACAACTCATACAGGTTTGGAACGACATGAGGGTGAGTAAATGACAGAATT
>NW_015627738.1:1091681-1098423 GCF_001515625.1 Sinocyclocheilus rhinocerous
AAAAAAACTTTTTTGTATTCTATGGAAGAGATGAAGTCATATAGATTTAGAAAGAGGATGAGTAAATGGTGAAGAAGTGAGAGAATTACTACTACTACTACTACTAATTATTATTATTGTAATAAAATGAAATAATATAAATGTCAAAAGAGAAGCTTTAGGATCTCCCTACAGATTTCTGCCTAAATACAAGCTTGATGGTTTAACGTTTGAAAGCCTTTTATTAAATACTATTTTTATTAAACACTATTAATATTATCTTATAATTAAAACAAGTCTTAAATACTAGCTTTTATTGTATTTACAGTACAACAGTACCATTACTATAGTAATAGATTTCTTTATTGGTTTGTTTTTATAATTTAATAAAATAAAATAATTATTATACTAAATAAGTTCCTATACAAATGTTAGATATATTTTGGGCCATGGTTTGGGTTCGAATTTCAGATTCTAAAATAGATGGAAAAGGGTTTGTCTAGTAATAGGTCAATATATATCGACCAAGCCAATAAATTGACTAATATTTTGCCATTTTTAAGTATTATTTATGCCTTTTACAAAAAATATAATATTAAAATAGATATTTGTTTTCGGCATGTATGTCTGTCTTAAGTGATCATAAAAACTGTAATACCATATAAAACATATCATTAGGGATGCACCGAAATGAAAATTCTTGGCCGAAGCCAAAACAAAATTAAACACTGGGCCGAAGGCCGAATACCGAATACGGTTTTTCGAGTTTTTTTCCCCATGTATTTTGCCAAAATTTTTTTCACCATTGCATAAATTAAAAAGCCAAAATGTGCTTTTTACTGTTTTGTCTCGCATTTTTTTGCCATACTTTGTTTTGTCATAACATTCTAGCAGACACTATACCAACAAAGCACAATTTAACTTTAAATTAATAAGTTAGTAAAATAATAATTTTTGGTCATCAGACCCCCTTCTTGAATAAGGCATGCATTTTTTTTTTACTGTACAATTAAAAGCAGCCTTGCTGAGAAGAGACTTCTTTTAAAACATTAGAAAATATTACAGATCCTAATTTGAACACTATGTGTGAATGTTATAATAAATGTATTAAGACAGAGCTGTTGTAATGATTATTATCATTATTATTGTCTTTGCTATTTGATCGCGTCATATCATTGTTTGGTACAATTTATTCGGCCTTTTCGATTATTCGGCCGAACATCGAAAGAGCTTTTTTTGCTATTTTCGGCCGAATAATTTCGGTTGCCGAACATTCGGTGCATCCCTACATATCATCATATAAAGCACCTCTATGCACTATATATTTAGAAAGCATCATCATAATAGCCTTCAGCTAGTCTTAGAGGAGGTGAGGAAGTGGAGTAGAAAACTGAATCACAAACAATCATGATCTAATGTTCACAGCATCTTCACAGGCCATCATGATTGTGTTGCATGGCAGATGCAGAAGAAGAAGAGATCTGGCATCCTGCAGACATCAGCTGCTTTTCATTTCAGAGTCTCATGGGTAACTTTAGCAAGGCACACGGGACTCGCCCAAGCTGATGTATGTTTGTTTTCTCTCTCTCTCTCTCTCAGGTTGTAATTGGTTACAAACAAATGAGGACGGAGTGCAGCGGGAGGCTGGATTAGATGGAGGGTGTTTTGCACTCACACTCATAAGAGTAAATTGGAGAGATTGGAGACCTGTATGACCTCTGCGACTCCACAGAGTCCTACCAGATAACAGACGTGTGACTAAACTCAAAACAAACCAATTATTCTCAGCGGGGCACTGAAAACTGAGACCAGATTAAAGGATCTTGAGTAACAAAAACACAGTCCTACCACATACTGTATTATTCCATGCACTTCCAGGTCAGACTTTATGTTTGGACGTCATTTAATCCTAATTACCAACACAAATGTGTAAAAATACCTACAGAAAAGAACAGGCAAAGCATATGTCAAGAGTACATAAAAAAGCAAATGACTAGGATTGGTCAGCATTTGTTGATGAACAACATAATAGTCAATTAGTGAGGTTGACTGATGTTTTTCTTTCTTTCTTTCTTTAGCTCTGTCAGCATGCTAAAAACCTCTTTTGCATCTCTGAAGTCTTTTTTTAAAATTGTGACAAAATGGAAATTATTACAGAAACATTAATGAACATAAGAGTACTAAACAAACAAAAAAGTACAATATGATCAGTTCAAAGAGAATCCACAGCATAGATGTATGTGAAAATGTAAATTATGTATGCATTAAATTAATTATGTCTTGTGTATATGGTTTTTACTTACCATACTTTCTCTATCCTAGATCAATCAGCTAAATACAATACAACAGTAATACTTCATAAATACATATATATTTTTATTTTATTATTTTTTATAATTATAATTGTGTTAATATTTAGAATTATTATTTTACATATATGTATATATCTTCATTTTATTATTATTTTACTCTTCACATTGCTGCAACACCAATCAACAGAACAACTCGATCTAAAAGCCTCCACACTCCGTCCATGACTGATAAACTGCAATTTAAAGCAAAAAGGCACAGAAGTTACTAAAAAAAGGCCTTATCAGACATGCAAAAATATTCACACTAAACTTGTAGATATTATAATGTCGTGCAGCTGATTCACACTGCACAAATGAACTGTATTCAGACGAGGCGGTAGAGCACATCATGAATATTCATCTGGTGAAAATGGGCCAGAAAGATAATGGTGCCAGCAGATGTACAAACACTCACCAAATCAAAACACAATACATACACGTCTCATTCATCACACGAGACTCAAAACACAAAATAATCTGAACTTGGACTGTCTCCCGGATGCAAAAGCAGCTTTTCTCAGCTTTGGTTTCCAAGAAATTAGATGCATACCAAAGTTGTCTTTTAACCTGTCCACAAACTGGTATAAACAAACCTTTTTAGCTCATTCAGAAACAGCACTGATGCTGTGGCAGTGATTTCAATTTTGGGGGACAGATCTCCATTTAACAATCAATGTCATTATCTACAAGCTGTAAAATCAGGCCAGAATGACTGGAGGAGGGGACCAAAAGGTCTTTTTAATCATTTTTTAATTTTAATTTCATTTACTACAAACTTTAAAAAAACTGCAAATGTAAAAATCGTAACTAAACATTGGCATATGAGCAAGCAGTCAGTAATACTGATTTTGGTTCACAAACCTTCATTACACAAAACGTCACTAAAACTAATAACAATACAGAGTTCAGTAAGTGAGTCAGTTACAGCTGTGACTGATTCAGTCAGTTACGATTTGTCAGAATGATTCATACTGGTGATATGAGTCTTTTTGAAAGATTCTTTAATAGAAACAGCTTATTTGTTCACATTTCTATGAGAAGAGACTAGAATATCATAGAGACGTCACTGTAAAAAATGATATGATCAATAAGTCATGGCAACATATGCTTCTCCATTACTTTAACTCATCAACCGATATTTTAGTATTATTGAAATGCTATTACAGTTTTTATTAATATTTTTGAATTTTAGTTTTAGCAATTTTGTTGTGTTTTTGTCATTTTTATTAGTTTTTTTGTTATGTGTATATCGTTTTTACTAATTTTTATTTCAGTTTTAGTTTTAGCTATATTTTGGCAACTAGCTATAATTAAAATTAAACCGTTTTTTATATATTTTAAAATAAAATATATTTTTTTAACAAAGTTTTAGTAAGATTTTTTTATAATTTAATAAAATATGTTTTATTACATATATTTTTTTCCAGATTAAGTTTATGTCAGTTAAAGTTTATTAAATTTCACATCATTATTTTTTTTTATTATTTTTGTTTTAATTATAACAACCCTGCTCATCATAATTTAACCCATTCCAAAAACATTTTTCAACTAGACAAAATTATTAAAAAAAGGTGAAATTACTTGTACAGTCATTTTGATTATACTTAATTTAAGACAGTAAATGAACTTAAGTTTTTAAGTTGGAGTAGGAGGACATTTTTTACAGAGTTGACTTTGCAATCTTAATAACAACGCTAGCAACTGCATAGCAACACCCTGACAACCACTCACAACACTCTAGCACTGACACTGATCAAAGTCAAATAGTCCATAAATCAGCGCTATATATCTGAAACTTCAGATGCACAACACAGCATTAGAGGAAGGTCAGCTGACAGTGAGCCTGAATTAGCTCTCGCAGGTGAGTCACACAGCACCGCTGGCGTTTCCATCCAAACCGGGCTCCCTTCAGCCTGATTCACCCTCATTATGCCATATGCTCTCCTGAAAGAACTCATTCATCTACTCTCATTAAGCTGCGAGCCGGCGGGCAGGTCACTCCGCAACCCAAAGTTGCAAAGGTGAGCTGCGGGCATGCTGGGTAAACGTAGCTGTCTGCATGCATGCTCCTGGCCACAGCGGACCGCGATCAGGCCCGTGAGCACACCAGCACCGGTTTGTAAATGAGTACCCATAATGCATCATTATCTGTGATTTCATCTAGGCCAAAAATCCAAAAAGAAAAAGAAAAAAAACTGCTGTCATGTCAGAGAACTGTTGGCACAGATATGCAATGACTGAAATAATCCTTGTGCTGTAACCTGAAATTATTCTTTAAAATAATGATGACAGAATTTACATTTTTGAGTGAAATAATCCTTAAAAGAAAAATTTGAAAAATAAATATTATGCATAATATGCACACACACTATATATATATATATATATATATATATATATATATATATATGTGTGTATACACAATACATACACGTCTCATTCATCACACGAGACTCAAAACACAAAATAATCTGAACTTGGACTGTCTCCCGGATGCAAAAGCAGCTTTTCTCAGCTTTGGTTTCCAAGAAATTAGATGCATACCAAAGTTGTCTTTTAACCTGTCCACAAACTGGTATAAACAAACCTTTTTAGCTCATTCAGAAACAGCACTGATGCTGTGGCAGTGATTTCAATTTTGGGGGACAGATCTCCATTTAACAATCAATGTCATTATCTACAAGCTGTAAAATCAGGCCAGAATGACTGGAGGAGGGGACCAAAAGGTCTTTTTAATCATTTTTTAATTTTAATTTCATTTACTACAAACTTTAAAAAAACTGCAAATGTAAAAATCGTAACTAAACATTGGCATATGAGCAAGCAGTCAGTAATACTGATTTTGGTTCACAAACCTTCATTACACAAAACGTCACTAAAACTAATAACAATACAGAGTTCAGTAAGTGAGTCAGTTACAGCTGTGACTGATTCAGTCAGTTACGATTTGTCAGAATGATTCATACTGGTGATATGAGTCTTTTTGAAAGATTCTTTAATAGAAACAGCTTATTTGTTCACATTTCTATGAGAAGAGACTAGAATATCATAGAGACGTCACTGTAAAAAATGATATGATCAATAAGTCATGGCAACATATGCTTCTCCATTACTTTAACTCATCAACCGATATTTTAGTATTATTGAAATGCTATTACAGTTTTTATTAATATTTTTGAATTTTAGTTTTAGCAATTTTGTTGTGTTTTTGTCATTTTTATTAGTTTTTTTGTTATGTGTATATCGTTTTTACTAATTTTTATTTCAGTTTTAGTTTTAGCTATATTTTGGCAACTAGCTATAATTAAAATTAAACCGTTTTTTATATATTTTAAAATAAAATATATTTTTTTAACAAAGTTTTAGTAAGATTTTTTTATAATTTAATAAAATATGTTTTATTACATATATTTTTTTCCAGATTAAGTTTATGTCAGTTAAAGTTTATTAAATTTCACATCATTATTTTTTTTTATTATTTTTGTTTTAATTATAACAACCCTGCTCATCATAATTTAACCCATTCCAAAAACATTTTTCAACTAGACAAAATTATTAAAAAAAGGTGAAATTACTTGTACAGTCATTTTGATTATACTTAATTTAAGACAGTAAATGAACTTAAGTTTTTAAGTTGGAGTAGGAGGACATTTTTTACAGAGTTGACTTTGCAATCTTAATAACAACGCTAGCAACTGCATAGCAACACCCTGACAACCACTCACAACACTCTAGCACTGACACTGATCAAAGTCAAATAGTCCATAAATCAGCGCTATATATCTGAAACTTCAGATGCACAACACAGCATTAGAGGAAGGTCAGCTGACAGTGAGCCTGAATTAGCTCTCGCAGGTGAGTCACACAGCACCGCTGGCGTTTCCATCCAAACCGGGCTCCCTTCAGCCTGATTCACCCTCATTATGCCATATGCTCTCCTGAAAGAACTCATTCATCTACTCTCATTAAGCTGCGAGCCGGCGGGCAGGTCACTCCGCAACCCAAAGTTGCAAAGGTGAGCTGCGGGCATGCTGGGTAAACGTAGCTGTCTGCATGCATGCTCCTGGCCACAGCGGACCGCGATCAGGCCCGTGAGCACACCAGCACCGGTTTGTAAATGAGTACCCATAATGCATCATTATCTGTGATTTCATCTAGGCCAAAAATCCAAAAAGAAAAAGAAAAAAAACTGCTGTCATGTCAGAGAACTGTTGGCACAGATATGCAATGACTGAAATAATCCTTGTGCTGTAACCTGAAATTATTCTTTAAAATAATGATGACAGAATTTACATTTTTGAGTGAAATAATCCTTAAAAGAAAAATTTGAAAAATAAATATTATGCATAATATGCACACACACTATATATATATATATATATATATATATATATATATATATATGTGTGTAT
>NW_015627738.1:1098557-1104867 GCF_001515625.1 Sinocyclocheilus rhinocerous
ATGATAAGATTCACGTCAATCAGATCTTATTTTAAATGTGTGCTGAAATAAATCCCGGAAAAGATCGATTCGCGGCTTTTGAGAATCGATATCGAATCGATGTCATTTAAAAAAACGATTAATCGAAAAATCAATTTTTTTGCCCAGCCCTAATGTGTATTTATATATGCATCTTCTGCAGAAAGTGTAGAATTCAGAACAACAGCTGAGGAAATCTCACCGCAATGATGCTAAAATCTTGTGGCCGGTTGTCAGGGTGTTGCTATGTAGTTGCTAAGGTATTCTGGGTGGTTGTTAAGTGGCTAGTCCTAGCCAAGAGAGTCCATATATAGTCTGATTTCCTCTTTAAGTGTTAGTCTGTGCA
The DNA here is from genome assembly GCF_001515625.1 of Sinocyclocheilus rhinocerous. NCBI lineage: Eukaryota > Metazoa > Chordata > Actinopteri > Cypriniformes > Cyprinidae > Sinocyclocheilus > Sinocyclocheilus rhinocerous. The sequence continues at coordinate 1,098,922 of NW_015627738.1, forward strand.
CCTGATTCAAGACTGATTAAAGACACAAAACTTGAACTGAGCTAAACTACGACCTATTGCCTTCTGTACGTAGAGTTGCTTATATTGCACTCGTTTCATTATTTATGAACTTTATACAGTTGAACTTATACAGTTTATACAACTGAACTGAATTTAGATGAATAATGACACTACTGTCTTTCGCTTTACAGCAGAATTTGAATTTGTCTCATATAAAGTTCAATACTTCAGGTTAAGGATTTGAACGAATCTCTAACCCTACGAGGAACTGTAATAGTGACGCTTGAGTTAGCAAAACCCACTAATGAAAATCACGAAGGCAAGTCTATGAAATAGACGATGTGTGAACAGAGGGAAATGTCATTTTACATTAGATTTATCACTTTATCTAATTAAGAGAACGACCCCCCTGTCCACCCACCTCCGTGAGAGATAACTAATGATCGTGGCGCTTTCACGTGATGCTAAGTGACAGATCCGGCCGCAATTTACCGCCCTAATGAGTGTTTAATCTGTGCTGGTGTGAGATAACCTCCCCGAGGGCTTCCACTCGTGTTTTTACCACCGATAAGCTTTCATTTATCACCAATTAATGCAGCTTCCCGCCAGCAGCGTCCAGCGCTCCACATGCCCGTCTTTCTATCATCAGCGTAAGCCCATCAGACAGCTGTCCATCAACATCAGCGACCGGCTGACAGAAGAAGATGCAGATGAGAAAAAACAGCCCGGTTGGCACAACATATTACGAATGACAGATGCAAAATCAGTGATCTATGAGACAGATGGAAGATGAGACGGGAAGGGTCATAGGATGGGGATGATGAACAATGTCATACACGTAAATTCAGCCGCTCCCATGAGGAGAGGCAGGACCGCGCTGTCAATTACAACATCAATAATTAAAATAGTTGTAGGTCCCATTAGCAGGGATGTACTTCCATAAATAGTTAATGATCCTTGCAGGCACTTTTACCTCGTGCCCCTTCGAGGTAAAGTACACTCTCTGTGAGACAGAAATAGGGTCCCAACATGGCTGCCTCTCTGAAGCAGGAGTGCTTTTTCGACAGAAAGAAAACCTGCCATCCTGAAAGCCAGTGACAGTCCTGCTTTGTGCTATTTTTACATCCTGATGCTCAGCGTTTAGAAACTGAAACCTTGTTTTTTTGCATTTGTAAGCACAGGAACACAGAGAACGTCTCATCACATAGATTTGACAAACGTGTGAATCTAAAAAAACTTGTCAACAAACTTGTCTGGGGCATATTTCACCTCTAAAACAAAAGAAAGAAACAAGAAATTATGCATTTTGCACATAGAAAGTGAGGTCTTTTTTGCATTGTGATGTTATTTTTATTACTCCCTGATATTTGGACATTTTGAAATAAATTATCAGTATTGTTAGTTAACTGTCTTGTTGAATTTTTATTTTGCAAACCCTTTTAGGGAATACTGACTAATTATTGAATTGTTTTTATTGTATATGCTGATCAGATGATCAAAAAAAAAAATAGCACTATTATAGTACAAAAGCAATAAAATAGCAGTACAACATGTTTATATTTTTACACATTATATTTCATTAAAATAAACAAACAAAAGTAAACGGTCCTAAAAATAGGTTTCACTTACAAACACAATTTTGTAATTCTTGATTTTGAAATAAAATAAGATCAAATAAAAAGACAGATAGAGACTGACCAGAAAAGAAGAAATTGTTAAATAAAGTCATTATTTTTGTTTTCTTTGCATACAACAAGTATTCTCGTAACTTCATAACATTACGATTGAACCACTGATGTCACATGGATGGACTATTTTAACGATGTCCTTACTACCTTTCTGCGCCTGGGAATGTTTCAGTTGCGTTGCTGTCTATGCAGGGTCAGAAAGCTCTCGGATTTCATCAAAAATATCTTAATTTGTGTTCTGAAGATGAATGAAGGTCTTACGGGTTTGGAACAACATGAGGGTAAGTAATTACTGACAGAATTTTCATTTCTGGGTGAACTATCCCTTTAAATAGGACCTCAACATGTTTTGTGAGATTCATCCACATATCTCCTCTCAGTTATACAGTATAAAAACCAGCCGTCTAAAGTGATAAAACAGCAGGACAAAGCAAGAATCTGCACATACAAAGAGACTTGAATTTCTCTCATTCTCTCAACCTCTTCCTTCACAGACACATTAAGCCCAATGTGAACTGAATTTCACTTACAGATGGATGAAATGGGCTGTTTGAAAGACAATGCAGATGAGATTCTGCATTAGAGCAGAATTAAGCTTCACCAAAGCAAGGGCAGTGAGATTACAGACGCCTAAAAAATTATGTCAGCACACAAACATCAGATTAGAACTGTACTGCTAAAGCATTTATGCCAACCACATCAGACCATAGATCTGTGCTGCCCAGACTCAAACCGGCCTCAGATTAACAGAGCAGGTGCATAGCTGCCCACCAAAACGCATAGCGATCAGCAATCCAGTTTATCTGAGCGGTTCTGAAACTGATATGATGACAGAACAGAAGCTGGTTTTACTTCAGGAACCAGACTGTACTTTGGGAATCAAGTCGCAACCCAAAACAAAAGCAAAATGCTGTTTCATACAAAACTAAACAAGAAACGTATTAAAACACAGAAATGTATTAATATTACTAGTCTCAATGATGACAGCAACCTGTCCATGTTGGCATCAGTCTAAAATGATTCTATCAAGTGACAGAATTTGAATCAAAATATTGTAGAGTTTGATTAGACATAAAGCCTTTGGCATCAACAACAATCTGAGATTATCAATATTAGTGTTGTTATAGTGTACAAGTGTAAATACTTAAAATACCATAATTTAAACAATAAATATAACAATATAAAATCATATAAATGTTTATATTTTTCCAAATTACATTTCATGAATGAATGAATGAATGAATAAATAAATATTGAGCTTGTGTAAAAAATAATTACTTATTTCTTGATTTTAGACTAGTGGAATATCCAAAACAGAAGCAAAACTGTAAACTGTAAAACTGCAAATTGTATTAATATTACTAGTTTCAAGGATGAACTTGTCCATGTTAGCATCAGTCTAATATGACTAGTTTCTAACAAGCGACAGAACACTAACAAAATAAATGCTAACTTGGGAAGATTTCCTAACCAGGCACAGTTATAGTTATAGTACAGACTGCATCTCTCCAGATTGAGGTCTTGTAAGTCTGTCCAAATTCCTCCTTGCATTACAAAGATTAGGACATAACCAAAGAATGAATTCAATTACCATTTTCTCACGTGTCTGAACAGCTGTCACAGGTCATGAAGACACAATCTAATCCTCCTTTGTCTTCAAATCCTGATTATTACATTTCTTCTATGATCTCCTCCAAGTCCAGTTTAAGATGAACATACATTTTCTTCTGATGTCATGATACATTTCTCATTTAAACCAGAATTATGTCTGGAGTCACAGATGAGTTAAATCACTGATACTTTCACAATATAGAGATAACAAACTTGTGTAATTGACATTCTTTGGTGGTACTCAGAGCGTGATATAGTGAATCTATTTGAGTCTCTGCTGATGATTTGTGTTATTAAATGTGGTTTTTCCAGGTGCGCAGGTCTGGTGTTATATTAGCTGGTGTTTGGGCTGGTCTGAATGCCGTCTGGATTGTCTGGGATTATCCTGGAACGACCGACTGACCTGCCCAAATCCTTTCCTCAACTTCATTACAGAGAGAATTGAACTCTACCTGACATCCACACGGCATTTATGAAATTATATTTCACACAGGACCTAAAAATGAACACTGTACCTGATCCTACTAACAGCTTAAAAGACAAAAACGCTGATATGAAACACCCAATTAACAAATTCTACATTCTGCCCTACATTTTCTCTTTGTTGAAAATCTCTCAAAAATATGTAATACTGTGAAAATAAAATGGGTTGCAAATGCTGATTTATTGACTAATCTAGAAAACTGCCACTTTGAGATGTATGCACAGCTACCAACCAAAAGTATGTTTTGCTTTTATTTTTAGCAACATTTAAAAATGATTCCGTCCATCCAAAAGTAATAACTAGGCGACTGATTATTTCAAAGACATAATTCACAGTTCTACTCATACTTTACTACACTGAAAATTATTATTTTTTTTTTAAGTCTATTGGATTATCCACTTTAAAATGTCATGTTTTATTCATGTTGCTTGCATTTCTATGTAATTATTTATGAAATTTACCAGCGATTTCTGAGCGAAAATTGTTTCAAAGTAAATCCTATGCTGATTTATTTTAGTGCAAGTATCTTTCAAAGATCTGATACGACTAGCCTGGAAAACTATGGCAAATTTAGTGATTAGTTCTCCCTCAAAAACATACACTAAATTTTCCTGGTACCTTGTAAACATGACTATATTTCAGTACAGGCTACGCTTTGTGTACAATATGCATCAGGCGGTGAGTGAATGGACTGCGAGAGTGACTCCTGAAGCGGAGATTATTTGGACATAAAAAACAGTGATGTGCCAACTCTGTTTTGCCACTTATTAAGCAAACTGTGTTCAAGAACTTCCTGAATTCCTCTGCATCGCACCAGCTGCTGTTTCCACACAGGGATTACTGCACTCACTGGCTATTTGCATTTGTTAAGCTCCCTCCACCCGCAATCAAAATGAAAATCCAAATTGATATGAAGCGTGACCAATGGGAATTCCATGCATTACACTGGGGAAAGAGGGACGAGACGCAGGATTTGAACTTTTCCTGATCTGTAATGCATCAACTGTCCATCAAGGAGCAAATGAAATAGAGTGCAGCAAGAATGAGTCCTAAAACCCAGAAACGAGTTCTTCCGGTTCCATCATTAATTGGTTTTTTGAATGGGTTTTTGGTTAAATGCTTGAAATAAGGTCTGGTTAACACAAGCTCAAGATATTTTCATGTTTTATTCTGCAACATAAAATACATCAGCTGATTTATGTGTCTTGAAAAAGGTGATTGCTTACTCGTGGCTAAATGGGACTACAGAGATTGTCGGGAACATTAAACTTCATCACACCAAACAGAAAAGCTCATCTACTAACCAGTCACTTTTACAGTCTTATTGTGTTGATAATCATGCTCTTGGAAACTATTCAAACTCAAAATTTTCAACTTGTTGATACCTTTAGTTTTTTACTTGAACCAGTTCACCAAATCAGACTGAACCGCATAGGCGGAGGGTGAACCAACTCCAGGGTAAGGCTAAAAGCAGCCAATTAAATGTATTAAACATCATAAACCCGTCTTTTTATGCAAGAACCAGACATGGGTGTCATGTAGGCTAAAAATGTTTAATGGGACTGAATTTGTATTTAACGTGATTACAATTTAATAAAAACTTTAGAAATTGATAATTATATAACGTTTCCTTTCCACGGTTATTCAAACAGCGAATAAATTATATATAGAAAGTGACATTATCAACACTATTTAGAGTCCCAGCCTCAGAGGAGACAAGACAGCAGTGGATTTATTGATTTATTTACTGTATATTGCTGCTACCACACAGATCTAAAATAAACATGCGATTTATTTCCCAGCTGTTTACCTTCCGACTGTTTTTGTAACTCGTGTGCATTTTTAACATTAACTCGTGTGTGAAAGAGAACTTAAGCTGCGTCCCAAATGACGCACTATACACTAGGGCTGGGTAAAAAATATCGATATCTCAATATTAATCGATTCTCATTTTTACGGAATTATATTGATTCTTAAATCCCAAGAATCGATTAGTGTAGCCTGTTTTCAGTTAATGGACAGAACATTGAAGGGCACTTCCCATCCAATAAATCGCAATAAGCATTGTGCTTTGGTACTTTTAATATGAAACATGCCGTTTTGGCGCTGTTTAATGTGGAGTGACAGATCGCTGTAGCGCCTCAGTTCAACAGACGCGGCAGC
>NW_015627738.1:1105879-1108180 GCF_001515625.1 Sinocyclocheilus rhinocerous
AGTACCAACTGACTCTCATGTATATTTTACAGCATTAGTTTAGAGATTTTTTTTCCTTGAGAAAATTTGGCATGTACTGTCTGTACCCGATATGTATCCAAAATAATCGATATTGAATCGAATCGGTAATCGAATCGAAAGCTTGTGAATGAGAATCGAATCGAATTGTGAAATTTGTGTCAAAACCCAGCCCTAGTATACACTGTTAAATGAATCACTTACTTACATTGTACATACAATGCGCTTTGTTGTTTATGATGAGAGAATTTGCAAGAGTTCGGAATTCAGTCAGAGAACGCGCACACTCAACAAAACTGATGAGTTTGAACGATGACTCATCTGAACGCTTCTGATTGGCCACTGCATTCCTAAGCTCAACAGATATGTGTGTGATTGGTTAAAATGCGCAACACTGTAAAAACGCCTAAAATGAAATATGGTGCAACATGAGCAGATCTTAATTTAATGCCGCAGTCGACACTATTCATATTCACTTTGTTAGCAACAGACGTAATAGATTTAATTTGTTTGTGCAGGGGCATTTTTGTCCGATTTAGTGGCATTTTTGCCCCAAGTCCCCGTGGCCAGGGGAAAGCTAACAGCCTTACACACGCTCCGCCTATGCTGAACCGTCTGAACCGTCTAAGTTAACTCAATCAAACCTCACTTTTGGACATCTGACAGTCACTCCAACTCAAAATGAGCCAAAATACCAGCGTATATGATCTTATGATGCTGGTTTTTGCCAACTCATTCAGCGCTCCAGTTCTTCTAACAGTCACTGAACTGAGGAAACAGTTCCGACTCGGACTGAAGACAAATGAGCCGGTGATAAGCGCAAGCGTGAACTGAGCACTTGAATGAAGGGGTGAAATGAAAGGTTTTATGGTTTCTCATGGTTTATGTAAAAAGGTGAGTTGGTTAAGACTAGTTTATTCACTTCCTTGTTTTAGACATGTAAAACATCCATGATTCACATCGAGTGCTTTAATAATATACATATCCGTTACGTATTTGACTGATTAAGCAAACGAACTGGTGAATCAGTATTTTGAATCAGTTCACTGAAATGAACTGTCCGAAAGAACCAGTTCACGAAAAATAATTGGATTTCCCTGTTTGCCCGAGGCTTTGAATTACAGGGATTGACTGATTGTTTCACTTCATAAGACCTCAATATATCGTTAGGAGCCACAGGTATTAATTTTGTGCTCTCTGATATGCTTTTTTTGACTCTCAAAGTGCCAGTAGGATCTGCAGAAAACATTATGAATCACCAAGGACCACGGTTTCAGCCAAAAAAATCCTTACTGCTCTACTGAAGAAGAAAAAAGTCACCTACATCTTGAATGACCTGAGGGTGAGTAAATTAACAGCAAATTTAAAATTTTTGAGTGAATTATCCCTTTAAAAGCTTCCACTTCAAACAGAAAGACATGTTTATAACATGTTTTTTTTTACAATGAAACTAAAAGGCCTTTTACTTGCTAAAAAAAGTATAAACTTTAAATCAGACGACAAAAGGCATGTAGTAGATTCTGTCCAACAGGTTTTTCAGTAAAGTTTTGATCATGTTGATCAACTAGAAGCCTTATAAATATGATACAGTAGGTTTTATAAGATTAAGGACATTAAAATGCATTGAAATGTAAACTCAGTTGACCCACTTTGCATTTGGAGAACTATCTATTTAAAACATCAAGAACAGGCAGGTTATAGAAGATCACTAAGATAAACAACGAGGAACTATGCAACGTTCAGACCCAACAATGAATAACTCTGGGCAGGATCAACTCGCTCCACACTCACTGTCCCAATTCTATCACCATAAATATCGCATAATTTATTGAAATATTTCTCTTTAATGGTGTGGCCCGGTTATCTTTCAGACCTACAGCGTTTGTTCTTGATGAGACGCAGGCTGCACATCTGCAACGCTCAGATTCCAATCGGGTGAGCGACTGAAGACTCTCAGTTTGAGCTAAAGAAGAGAGGTCAAAGTGTCACCGATGTGTACAGAAGTACGGGTGGCCATTTATAATTCAGCAGCTCCAGTTTGGCAAACAGAGACCGCAGGAGTACGTCAGTGAGGGGGAAGATGACAGAAAATCCCTGTCGTGATGAAAAAGCAGATGAGAGGTCACGCGTCGCGCATGCATCCATCTACATAATTTTGTCAGAGGCGCGTGATGACATCCTGAGGATCTGCAGAAGTTTCAACAAATCATTCGAGTGCAATTGGCAAGCATGAAATTATAGTAGACCAGAGGATGTTTTATGAGAAAACATAAAACATACATA
>NW_015627738.1:1108200-1112896 GCF_001515625.1 Sinocyclocheilus rhinocerous
CCCGCATTTGAGAACAGAACGTGCACTAGGGATTAGTTTATTTACACGTTCGCAAAATTTCCAACATTTTATATACTTCTAACAAGTTTACAGCATTTCACATAGCATTCAGTCAAAATAAAAGCTTGAGGATTTGAAATGTTAAAGAGTTCAACAGTTTGAACATTTGGAAGTGACGTAATTAAGACATAAATATTAGTATTGTAACTTTAACGTAAAATAAAATTATAATTATCATCAAATATTTTTTATTTTACAATACAATTGTAATTTACAACAGTATATTTCTGTCTTCATTTTTATTAGAGTTAAAACAAAAAATAATAATAATAACAAAAACAACAATTATTTCATGATATTATTTTTACTCGTCATTGTTGTTGTTATTATTAATAACAACTATATTATGTTATATGATTATTACTGCTATTATTATCATTATTCATTATTATTATTATTGATGATGATTATTATAATAATAATAATTATTATTATTACTACTACTATTACTTTTAACTTTAAAAAATATATATGGTACTGTTGTAAACTGGAATTGTACTGTAAAAAATAAATATCTGATTTCTTTTAATTTATTATTATTATTATTATTATTAATCATAATTTCGAAAACACCAGTGTAAATGTTATGTGTGGACTGAGATACTAAAGAGGTTTGAGTCCACTTTAAAGTACTGCTGAAATATTAATTTTAAAAAGTAAATATTTTGGGTCCCAAAAAAAAGTTGAAAACGTTTGGTAACCCCTGCATTAGATTTAAAGTTGTTTTTCTCACATCGCATGCAATAGGCCTGATGTCTATCACTAAGGGCATAAATAATTATGGTACAGGTGATCGTAAGCTCCTCTAGCTCTCATTTGATAACTATAATCTCTGACCCATGCCACTGAAAAGTGAAAAGACACTGTAACAGCAGGCAAATCTGCATTTAATCTGCTACGGTACAAAAGCATACATACATTCTGAACACATATAATCATGCTGCATGTGTAGACAGCACTGCATCATAATCCCCAGACATCCAATGTACTGCAGCGGTTTTGTCTTAGTTTAGCTTTGAGTTTTTCCACACACAAATATATCTGGATGACGTTAGACTCATGAAAGTTGGAGCAGCTTCTTTTAAGATTTGTTTCATGCTATGTGACCTGTATCAGATGCAGATGACCTGTATCTCACTGTATGAAACCCAGTGAGTTCGGTTTCTCACACACAGCCAATGGAGGAAATAGCAGACCAGCTGCTGTCGATCAGATGCTTAAAATGCCTGAGGATTCATGTATACCGCAGTATATAAACACCTCAACGGCAGTGATAAGTGATGGTCAGATCTACACAGCGGGGCCAGAGAGCTGGCATCGTTGGTACTGGTCCGGGTAGTAACATTTATACTGTGAGGACTAAATTGGTGAGTGTTTTTGCTTCAAAGTTTACGCCGGAGCTAGATGTGGATACACTAACAAGCTATTTGCATGGTAAACTTGGCCGCAAGGTCACGTGCATGAAGATAGATACTGTGCAAAGTCGATATAGTTCATTTAAAGTTACGGCGGAGTGTGACGACGTGAGGGAAATGTACGACCCGGACTTGTGGCCAGAAGGTGCGTTTGTGCGGCGCTTCTATGAAGTGCGTAAATCAAAGGGTGCTATTGAAGATGTTAAGACGAATGCGCTTGTAGGGGTACACCACCCAGTAGACCTTTTTGAGTCTGAAATAAAGATATCATTCATTCATTCATAGTAGCAACAAAACATGTCCTGTTATGGTTACTGCTATTATTATGACACACACAACATAAGCTCTCAATTAGAGAAAAGACAAGTCAGGATTTCACACGAATCAAGCGGCGTGGGCCAGGGAAGATTTTTGGACATTCGGTTTTATTTTCTGTTAAATAAAAATCTCTCTGAGGCCTGACACCACACCCACTGTGTCTGTCGTTTTGCTCCTCCCACCACAATATAAACAGTATTTATAAACAAAAATGAAAATGATAAATGTTACAGTACTAAAATGACTCAAACTAAAAAAAACAAATGAAAGCTAAATAGAAATAAAAATAGAAATGGAATAAAATAAATAAAAACAGAAAAAAACATAAATTAACAAACTAATAGAATGCCAAAAACACAACAAAATTTCTAAAATTAAAATTGAAAATATAAATATAAATATTTTTTATAATTTGAATATTAATAAAAGCTATAATAGTATACTATAACTAGTATACTATATAATATAATATTATAATAGTGACAGTAAAATTTACAATAATTCTATAATCGTAATGATAAAGAATACACTATAACAAATACTATTATAGTACATAAATAATACTAAAATAACACTACACTAAAGACTCTTTCAAAGCAAACACAAAACTTCTGTGCAGATAAGATTCTGAAAAGAAACAATGGATATCATTGGCGACAGTAAAATTCACATTATACCGATCTCAGTCCTAGACTGAACCAAGAGATTCAGGGAAGTGAGCTTGTATTTTTTCAGCCAATCAAAAATGCCCTGTGCCTGTCAATCATTTTGCACATTTGTTTTGTCTGAAATCCTTTAAAGACTCAGTGAATATACAGGAAAGCAGAATAAATTGACAACTCATCCTATGGAAAAATAAGTCTTTATCCTTCTAAAATCTCTAGAGTTGTTTATAAATCTGAACGTATGTAATTCATAAGCAACAAACAGCATTTCTAAATAATGTGTAGTCAAATCTGCCGAGCTCTTGAGGATCTGTGACTTAAAAAAGCTGGATCAATCTTTAATGTCATGGGCTGTATGGGAACGGATTCAGAAGAAGACTATGATATTAATCTAAATCCTGCTTCATATCTCAAAGATTTTATTTTATCTGACAAATTCAATTTCATTTCACCTTTGCCTAATTCGGGGTATGAACAGTGAAGCAAAGGTGATTTTAGCACCTGAGGTGAGACTGACTTCAGTGAAGCTGAAAGACAACAGCAAGCAAGCAGAAACCCAACTGGGGTTTATCAAAATCACGCCATACAATCAAGACGAGGCTAATAACCCAACGGAAAGCAGCTATAGGCCCGATCAATTAACCCACCGTCTGACGAATAGCAGCCCTTCTGCAAATTGTCACGTGGGCGACGACTGCTTGTGTTCATTACGGTTTCATGAGATCTATGGTGTCATGCGGTCTGTCTAGAGAATAGCAGATGAACGTGAGTGTGACCTTTATTTTCTGCTGCGCCTGAAGATAAAAGAAAGTGGGTCATGTGATCTGCTGTATTTCTTGCACGCACGTTTAAAATGACCTCTTGCTTTGTGAATGTGCAATTACTCTTGGCATGTCCTGGCATATGTTGAGTGTGATGCAATAAAGAGGGTCGTGAAAAGGGGTGTGAAATGCTGGCACCGGAGCTCTCAGTCCAACTTACAGTGTTGTATATGCACTGCACGTACATATACATATATATTTCATATTCATTTAGATGAGCAGGATTACAAGCATGTAAATGTGCCCATGCAATGAGGGAAATGTAAGCTGACAGTAATTTGTATAATATCATGAGAAATGTCAAGCAGAACTGGTTTCCACAATCTCTTCTAACCCTGTCAGACTGCAAGTTGAAAAAAAGAAAAACACAAAGGGCACATCAGGCATGCTGGAACGAATCACGACATTTGATGGGTGAACATGCAACTCAACAGTGGCATTTGATGAAAACTACAGATCCTCAACACATGAGATCATACAGACACACGTTTACATCAGCATTTACTCCATCATATATATATATATGTTCAACACATGAAACATGCTCAACTGCTTAAAAATTTTGCATTTCAGAGAAAACGCAACTGTTTACTGCCAATAAGACTTGATCAAGTTTTCAAATCAAAAAAGTAGAAAAAAGGTAGAACAATAATATATATACACATTAGAGATGCACCGATCGATCGGCCAGGGATCGGACTCGGCCGATTTTCCTCATGATCGGCCCGGATCGGTGATCGGCCGATCAGTCTCACTTCTTTCCGATTCCGAGCCGATCCGTTTTGTTACCAGCGGCACAGGCAATAACGTCAGCCGCGCATTCTCACTCTCTTCTCTCCGACGACTCCTTTGCTCTCACACACAGGTCTCATTCGCTTCGGTTAAACAGTGCTTGTATTGCGCATTATTTTAATAATTCCTGCAGGTTTCGCGCTTACACCAAACACGCGCGCACCACCACTGATCAATATTAGTGGAGCGCACACAAGCCGCACTCAGTCTCAAACAGCTTGTGAGCCACAAATACCAAAATGAGTGACTAACTGCGCTAAAACGTTCAAATACATACAAAATTATGTCAAAATGTCCGTCTTGGCAAGTATCCAGTTAAAAACACAGTTCTGGAACGTTAAATAGTTGAGAAAGAGAACGCATGTTGTGTAACATGGGCCTGTTTACACCTGGTCACTTCATGCGTTTTTGTCTGATCGGATAGCTATCCGATCGTGAAAAGACCAGGTGTAAATGCCCTCCGAAACGCATTCGAGACGGATTTAAACCCAATCGCTCAAACCACTTCAGGAGGTGGTCTGGGCCGCATTCCAGACGAAACTCGACAAGCGTAAATGCATCTGGTTGTTGAAACCACATATGTACATTTTACTCCTCCCAAAATGATAAAATAATAAACGTGTGA
>NW_015627738.1:1113106-1113363 GCF_001515625.1 Sinocyclocheilus rhinocerous
GCGCTAATGCAACACGCATCGCTGCGGACGAGTAGCTGAGTATCTCTTCAGCAAGCAGACGCGCAAACTGCCGCGAATGAAACTGAAAGTAAGACACAGACGGTCAACACATAATCATCTTCATTAAAAGTAGTAAGACGAACTTATCTTTCCAGTGCTGATGCCGCGCGCTCTCCTATTGCGGTCTTTGATCTTGAAATGAGCTGATAATTAATAAAATGCAGCGCTTATCTTTTGATTTCGTTGACGTGAACTCC
>NW_015627738.1:1113408-1127885 GCF_001515625.1 Sinocyclocheilus rhinocerous
TTTGATTACTTTAATTTCTGTAGTATTTCTTACCTGAATTAAAACTTACTTAACCTGAAAAACTTAGTTTCATAGCTCTCTTATTCTCTATATACATTTATTTGTGCTGTTGTTTGCCATTTTTTTTGTGTTCTTATTTTATTACTGACTTTTTACTTGTTTTTTTATGAAAATAAAACTTTGCGTTGAAGAAAAGTAGATTTTTGTTTGTATATGCTGTCAATTATAGTTCTTAGAAAGAACATCGGAATCAGCAGAAATCGGTATCGGCAGATAACACTAACAAAAAAATCGGAAATCAGAATCGGCCAAGAAAATTGCAATCAGTGCATCTCTAATACACATATATACACATACACACAAACAGTTTATATAGGCTAACAAGAAAAAACAGTGCAGGCCATTCCAATTAAGAAGTCCTAATAATTTGATTTACATTTCTGAGATTGGAATGACATAAGTTAGTAAACAAGATGAATTGCAATTTAAATTTAATAGGACTTATCAGGATTTCACAGGATGTAACAGATCCTTCAGAGCTCCAGTATCGATCAGTGTCTGTGCATTATCAGAGCTCCTCATGAGGTGTGAACATCTCCTCACAGAACAGCTGTACTCATCATGTGTGTGACTGTGTGAGGCTCTAAAGGGCTGATGAAAGGAAAAGGCCATGCAGGAAAGAGGCTGTAAACAAGAGCGTCTGATTGGCTGAGGGAAGAGCTCTCCAGCGAGCGGCACAAGAGCACTTGAGAGTGCAATTACTGCCAGAAAGGCTGTGCAGATTCACAACTTCCCCAAAACCCCCAAACAACTATGAGCTGTGATGCTGAAGGCTGCGTTCGCTACAGAGTCAGACACGGGGACAATGGGGGTTAACAGAATATTAACTGCAGCCAGCAAAAAGTAACGATCACTATTAATCACTAATTATTCAAATGTAATATATATAACGTCATTTTGAAAACATGCTCAACTGCTTGAAAATTGTGCATTTCAGAGGTAATGTTAATCGCTCAGAAGTTTTTACAGCCTATAAGCCTTAATTAATTTTTCAAATCAAAAAATCATCCAGAACACTGTAGAAACCTTGTAGCAAAATGCTAAAAAACCTCTCAGAACACATTAGCAATGGCATAGCAATACCCTAGCAACCAGCCGCAACCTCTTAGCATCCTAATTCTATAGTGTGACGAGTGGGGGCGGGGCCGAGGGGCTGCCGCTTTATTTTCATTTTCTGTTTGTTTATTTTATTAAAGTCTTAAATGTTCACCGGTTCCCGCCTCCTTCTCCCCGATCTACAAACTGTGTTACATATAGTTACTGAGATCAATCAGTACAATCATCAGACACCTTGTATAAAATAGTAGTAAAATGAACTGGAAGGTTCAGCTGTTTTAGTGCATGAATCTAGATTCGAATTTATAATGTGTGATTTCATACACCCAAGAGAAGAGTCTTTATTTTTTCACGCAAGGCACATTTCTAACATAAAACACATTTGCAGTCTGCTTGGAAAGCTGCACGCACACAGAAATTGATACCGTCTGCTCAGGTTTAGACAGAGCCGCTCAATCTTGAATCTATAACCCGTCTGGTATAAAGTTCATCAGGAGCTGATGGAGCCGAGCAGAGCTGTTTCTAATAAATACTGGGTGCTAAAGCACGCTGATCAATTCTCTTTGGCTCGAAGCAGGACAGTAATTGGTTTCCTGTCGCAAAATGATAAACATGTGCTGACCCGGTGTATCTCATCTCATCCAATTGGGTTTTAAACATGTAATGTTCATAATAAGTTCATGTGAAAACCGTACCCTTATGCCATTTGTTTTGTATCATTAGGTTCGGTGTTAAAAATGACATGTGAATGCTAAGCAAACCAAGAATAAATGTCATCATTTCCTTATTTAAAAAAAAATTTTTTTTTTTTAGAAGTAATCTACAAGTGTGAACACACCCTTAATTGAAATATATTTTTTTTGTAAAAATGCAAAACTATACACTGCAAATGAAGTCAAATGGAGTGTGGGAAAGTCTTATTAAACTACAAACAAACAATGCTGTCATGTGTAAAGGCCCTGATATACTCACGGCAAAGTTATTTTTCGTTCTTCAGTTACGGGTAAAAATTTTTTTGATATATGCAAGCAGCGGTAAAAAAAAAAAAAAAGCAGTTAAGAAAGCATCTGATCATATAGATGTGGATATGTTTGCTCTGCAATCAGCACTCCAGTAAAGTCATGTCACGTTTATTTATATAACACTTTGTGCAACAGACTGCTTTAAAGCAAGCAGCTTTACAGTGTTAAACATGAAAAAACAGCATCAGTGTTGCTTTGAGTTAGAATTACAACTTCATTTTCCACAAAGCAGCTCTGCATGTATATATAGAATATGTATTATATGTACTCAATATTTTAACAAATTGTAAAAGCTATATAATCGATCAAGCCTACTTACAGTATTAATCGGTGACACAATCAATGATTAGTTGAATAATTGTTCTAATAATCGTTACGTAAAATTGAGTCCAATTTTACATCTTTGTGTCTTCGCTGTCTTAACTTTATAAAGACAAGGTTAGGAAGCAGTTTTATCACTTTTAGATCAAGCTAATACATAACTTATGTCTTGTGACTATGCGTTTAAATAAGTGTATTTTATGCAATTAAGTAAATTGTACTTCCTAACCTTCCAATTCAACTTCCTGTGGAATGTGGCCAATTCGATCTAAATTCCAACACATTCATTTAAAATTCTAAATGCCACTCTGTAACCTTGAACTTTTTTTAAAGAAAAAAGGGAACGCGTTAAAATAATTGTGATGATAATAATAATAATCAACATTTTGCCCCAAATTTTGCTTATCAAACATAACTTGTATTGAACCTGAAACATTTTGAATCTACTTGGTTTGATCAAAATGGTTCTTTTCAAAATCAATCTTTAATATGGTCAAAAGGCTAAAAATGATCAATATGGAATCTTTTAGCAACATCGCCCAGCCCTAAGACCACTCCAAAGGGTCTCTTTGAAAAATGAAACTCTAGAAATGCAACCTCTTGCATCTCTTGCATTATGCATGATGGTGAGCCATCTGCTAATATTCTAAAACTCATGGTAAAAAAGTATAATGTAAAAAAAGGAAAACATTTCCTTTTAGCCATGTTTTATAAAGTGCTCAAGTTCGTAGAGGATTAACAGAAGAAACCAAGAACCATGTCAGCATATCAGCAGCTCTCGGACCGTGAAGGTCTGTGGGCTAAACCAGGTGCATTTGCACAGCGAACCAATAACAGTTACTCCATAAAAGCTTCCATCAAACAGTGTTCAAGCATGCATAAACGATAGCACAATCTGCGGTCGGATAGTGCTGCACTGGCCTGATTCTGCTCAACTAGTACGGTGACCATCTTCGACTCTAGTGGAAGAATTGTTTGGCCTGAGGACTAATTCTGCTGATAAAGCCTATTTAACATGGAAAAAAAATAGCTTGAGCTGAGAACACAGTTTGAGAATTTGAGCAAGGTCACGCCTCAAAGAGAGAGAGGGAGGTGCGATCAGGCAGTGACAGCTTCTATGAGCGGAACTTATTCTTGAGGAACAAATACACTTTTTCCATCGATACGTGGCGGATTGTAATGTGGAGCCATTCTGCACATTTCTAAATATTTCTAATGAAGAAGAGATAGAAAAATGCTGGACCCGAAACCGTTATCAATACCAAAACAACTATAAACAAAACAAGGCAGCTTCTAATCAATGAAATACACATTTAGTTGACGGACATGCTGTTCATATTTTTATTGTTCGTTTAATTCTAGATAAATTGGAAAAGAGGTAGCAACTGCAATTTCCATTTCATGTAAGAAAGTAAAAAATTTATATATTACTACTGTATCATTTTTACCCATAAAAGCAAAGATTTAGTGTTGCACTTGATTGATAGTTATGAAAGAACATTAAAAAAACAAACAGAGAAATATAGCTATTCAGATAGAACAATACAATAGAACGACAGAAAGAACAATAGAATGATAAAATTATGGAATGACAGAAAGACAAAGATAAAAAGAAAGATAGAAAGAACATCATAGGTAGAAAGAACAATAGAATGAATGATAAAACAAATGAACAATAGAAAGACAGAACGACAGAACAATAGACAGACAGATAGATAGACAGAAGAAAGAAAGACGGAAAGAATAAAGAAAGAAAGAACGATAAATATTCAGATAGACAGACAAACAGATTGTAATTCAGTAAACTCGACTTCATGTCATTCCAATTCAAATTCTGATTGAACTTCCTGTGTGTTAAGGCTAATTCAATTCAAATTGACACTCATTAACTGAAAGAACCGCCTCTTTAAATCAGAATTTTGTCAGTAACATGACCGTTCGACTCTGAATTAGCAGAAACACGAGTCAGTTCTGAGAGCTTCTCAGTTCCCACAAAACCACTCTTCTCCAGCGTTACAGGTACACAACACAGCTTCCTCTCTTTTGTGCCTTTCTAATGACACTTCCGCTTCAGCTTTTACCTCTTTCGCACCCACAGATTACCACCATCTCCAGCTTTCACAGGCTCTCTTGACAGCGGTGCTAAAACACCTTCCCTTTCAAGTCTTTGCGCTTTAATTAAGAGCCATGTGACTAGCATGCGTCTGCGAGCGCGGCTATTCTCTCGGCCTGATTGAAATGCAGTGCACAGCGTCTAGATGCCGGGACCAGCTTTAGCATTGTTCAGAGCAGAATGGCCACAGAAAAAGCCTGATTTGTGAACATATAGGGGGAGAGGAGGATGTTGCAGGGATTCTGATGCGGTAATCCATCCTGCAAGGCTGTGAAAGTGACCTTCACTATGTGTTTTAAAACACGATGCCTGACTGCTCGCAGAGACATCACCAAATCTTTTTGTTTATAAAGATTAATCCTTCACCATTAGGTCTTTTATCATGTCTGGTAAGCCTTTACAAGACCTCATTTCCACACTGGAGATTTAGGTCAGAGAGAAAGTGGCGTTAGAATAATGCTTACATTATGAAATCATGCATCATTGTTTATTGAAGCATGTTATATATTCATAAGGCGCTTTAATGAAGCTGATATAAGTTTTATAAGGTAGTTGAGCATGAGTTGTGATGCTTTTTCATCTGAAGCCGCCTTCAGCAGTGCTGATGTTGATTTTACAAGGGAACTGTCATCAAACAAGTTTCTCAAATATTTCACAAGTCTTTCTAGTCGAACAAACAGACAGTCCCAAATCAAAAACAATTAGATGAGTCAATGTTGCTGTCTAGATGCGCAAAAAAAAACAAAGCAATGTTTATGAAAGCAACACGGTTTTGCACTTTTCAGTAGATTACTTAAAAAAAGAGGGCAAAATAAAATAAATATATATATTTTTAAATATTTTATTTTGACCCAGTTTTGCTTTTTTTAGTAGTGTTCTTAAAAACAAATGAACAAACAAACAAAACTTACTTTTATGTTACAAACTGAGCTGGGAAAAAATAAAATAAAATAAAATAAAATAAAATAAAATAAAATAAAATAAAATAAAATAAAATAAAATAAAATAAAATAAAATAAAATAAAATAAAATAAAATAAAATAAAATAAAATAAAACAGCCTTCATTCTGAAAACAGAACAGCCTTCATTCTGAAATTATTTTTATTCATCATCTAAATAGCCATTTCTAACCAATCAGGTCTAAAATTAATTATAAACATTATGATAAAGAATTCATTAAAAACACAGCATAAAGCTACTGACTATATGGTATTTTAAATTGAAGTATAAAAAATATAATTTAGTTCATTGTGAAATATCAAAATAAACACAAATTAGTGGTGTAGAGACTGAGATTGGTACAAATGTTGTGACGTAAAGAGGAAAAACCACTAAACTATGGTCACTTTACACCCTCATAACATGTTCACAATACTGTCGTGAAAGGGTCATACATTATGATTAGCCCTAAAAATCAATGTCTCTATGGAGAAAATGCATGGGATTTTAACTTCCGGATTCCAAATACAGCTCTCTATAAAACTCATGATACATGATGATATATTAGCCTGTCATTCATGCTGCTTATCCAATAAAGCACAATTTATCAAACAACTTCCATTCTGCTAACGTTTAGGCTATCCTTTGAGAACTGCAACAGATACAAAAGAACAACTTTTCTTTAACCTATATCTTCGCATGGTCTGTGGTCTCAAGAGACAAAATGTACATGAAAAGCCCATTGCAGCTTCCTCTCGCTCCACACTGCCCATGTTCTACAAGCAACATTTCAAGGTACATGTCAAGAAATGTGACAAAATGAGGACAAAGGAAGAGGAAATACAGATCTGAACGCAAGAACAAGCGGTTTGTTTCCTTTAGTGTGTGTGTGTGTGTGTGTGTGTGTGTTTGGAGGTGAACAGAGGACAGGTGGTGGACTATGAGTGCTGTGTGTTGAGTAGAGGTGCGAGACAGGCCCGTATGCCCGCCAGACGGCTCAATTTTCCCATTTTGAGATCCTATTTGGGAATTTAATTGCACAAGGAACGCGTGTTTACTAGGACTGAGAATCAGGTTCCATCTTTCAAAGAAGACTGCAACTGATTCATAAAGGAAGTGGTGCATTTTTTTTTTTTAATTCTGAGAATGCAAAATGTATTTTAGAGTTAGCTTGTAATCATTTTACTTCGTTTTATATAAAAACAATCAATCAATGATCGATCAATCAGCACACAGCAAAAAGTCATTTTCTTCCTCAATATTTTTGTCTTGTTTTTCAGTAAAATATTGAAACATTTTGAATCAAGAAACAATATTGAATCAAAATGACATATTCTGTTTGATTTCTGAGACATTCATCAAAATTACGTGAGATTATGCTTAAAACAAGAAAGGATACCTGCCAAAGGGACAAGAAAAATAAACTTAATTCAACAGGAAAACATATTTATTTTTCTTAGTTATTAAGAAAAATGTATTGTGTGTCATTTTGCCTCACAACTAAAAGTTTCTTGAAAATATTTGTATTGAAAAACAAGACAACAAAAAAAAATCAAGGGAAAAAAAAGTTTATTTTTCTTAATTTCTTTTTTTAAATTGTTTGTTATTATATTCATTTTAATTCATTTATTTTTATCTTATCTCATTTTGCATATCAAGTAAATGTAATTTAATGAATTTAGAAGTTAAAACAATTTCAGTTAATTTGTTTTGGAAAACAAGACAAAATACTAAGGAAAATTCAAAGGGAAAACAAATGTATTTTTCTTAATTTCTTATTTTAATATTTTATATTTTAATCATAATATATTTACTTTGTCTTGTGTCATTTTGACTCACAAGTAAAATTTTCTTGATTTAAAAATGTTTAGGTATTTGTATTGGAAAATAAAACTAAAATACTACGCAAAATTCAAAGCAAAAACAAGTTTGAAAACAAGTTTATTTTTCCAAATCTTTTAATTTTAATTTTTTAAAATTATTTTAATCTGAATTTATTCATTTTACCTTATGTCATTTTGCATCTCAAGTAATGTATCTTAATTTAGATGTGTTTAGATATTAGTATTGAAAAACAAGACAAAAATACCAAGTAAAAAAATGAGTTTTTGCAGTGTAAGGTTGATTAATCGACTGCAATCTGGCCATTTTGACCAGCTTTGTTCAATAACGTGCTTGGTTAGGTAATCAACCCACTAAACCAGAGGACTGCTATTGGAAAATAAACGTTTTCGGTCTTCAGATATCTCTTATTTTTCTTATTATTGTTATAATTAAAAATAACAATAGACTCAGGCATGTCCTTATTTAGATTCCACACAACTAGCACATCTATTATAACTCAAACAGTTTAGAGGAGCAGCTCATCTTATGGAAAATTCCTTGTGCCAAGAAACAGGTCTCAACGGGACGGCTGTGCCATGTGCCTGTCCCACATCTGAAGGGAGTGTTCTGTCCGTCCCATCAAGAGAAACCGTGGCACATTCTGCCCCCCTTCCAGCGAAATCATTCAGAGACCCCAGGCATTTGAGTTGTCATGGTTACATTGCCTAACCAGCAGGATTGAAGCATATGAGCCGACTAAGATGTGCAAGCGCACATCCCCCCCGAAACAAAAGTGCACAGACGCAGGACCGGTTCAGCTCACCTCTCCACTGATCCCTCAGACAGCGAGAGGAGTGAGGGAGAAGTGTCGGACAAAGCCGATGACTTTCTCTCCTTCAAGCCGCCGCAGTGCTAAATCGAAGCAGAGGTGTGAGAGTGCAAACGTTCACTGCAGATTAGGGTTGTGTCGGTGAGGAAATTTTCACACCGGTTAATCGGCATGTGACAACACCGGTAATACTGGTATCACCGCGGGGGCGGGGCATTCACCGTCTATCGCGGCAAGCCTACTGCAGATGCAGCGCTAATCTATTAAGAACCTCCAACAGATCAAAAACCACCACAGAGCATCAAATTACATGCTTGTAACTGCCAGAGATGCACTAATAGAGAATTTTAAACTCACATGATATTCATGGGTATTGCATTGAATTCTGGTTCCGATTTCATGAATGCACTGAAGAAATTGTGAATGAAAGCATCTCTGATAACAATAACATCACTGTAAAAATATTTTCCAAAGTTGCATTGGAGAACCTTTGACAAGAAAGTACAAATTCAGTCTCTCAGTGGGATTCAGTGGGAATTGTTTCAAGGACAGTTTTTTTTCAGTGTATATGCTAAACAAAACCATTTCATGCAACATTTACTACAAAAAAAACTCCAAATCTGTATCTTTCAGTAAACAAATCATTACACAAACTGAAAATTCAAACTGATCATTCATGAGTCCAACAGTGATTTGAGAGTCTTTTTCACTGATTCATTAAAAAGAATCGCTCATAAGAGTCATTTGTTCATGAATCAGACTATGCTAGTCGTGTTGTATGTTTACAGACAACAAATAAGGACAGAAAGATGTCTCATATATTTGTTATTCATGTTTTATTTCATGCTAATCACATTTAAGAACCAAATCTTGACTCCCAACCTACAAAAGCCAATATTTATTCACATCCATGCGCAGATAGCCAATATGACGGACAATTTTAGAAATCGAAACAATTTTGCATACTTTTCATTCTGAACACAAGCAAAATTGTTGTTCCACTGTAAATATATAACTTTATGTTTTTTCAGAGAAATTGGTCATTAAAACATTTTAATAAAAATGATAGATAACTGTTTAGTAGGCCTACTTTTAAAAATAAGCATAAAAAATCTGGGAAAAAAAGCCATGATGCTAGCTACTGGTTTTTGTGCAATCAAATCAATGCACTAAATAATATGACAAAGGTGTATCTGAGTTTGTATGACAGGGTTATTATAGTTAAAAAATTAAAACCATAAAAAAACATTTTGGTTCTTGAAATTAAAGAAATGTTAACTGAAATAATAAATAAAACAAAATTAAATTAAATAACATTTCTCATTTTCATTTAGTTTGTTGTTGTTGTTTAACTAAAACTACTAAAACTTAAACAAGTAAAAATTAATAAGAAAAAAAATACATACTATATATAAAAAAAGCTAAAACGACGACAAAAACTTTGGCTAAAATGTAAATGAAAATAGAAAATAGAAAAATAAAAAATAATTCAAAATATTAATAAAAATGATAATAGTGCCTCAATGATATTAAAATAAAACTTGTTTATGATAAAACTGGTTTATCAATATAGTCCATTACTACGGCTGTTTTTAATCAAAGGATACTGCCATCAAAAACAGGTATGACAAAAAAAAGCTACTCTTTCAGAAATACTGGGCTCATGGAAACAAGCATTTATCCAAGTACTACTCTGAGAGTAAATCTTTAAATAGTACAGCTCAAGCTGCTGCTCTGAAACCAAGGCAGACATTATTATTCCATGAAGAATGGGGGTCAGACCCGGCATGAGCTTTACATCTCTCAAACGACCATCTGAAAAGACACACACAGCTGTCAGCTGTGAGGAACCGAGGGGCCGCGGGCCCCATTCACAGATTAGCTTCTGCTGGACACCTCCTGACTGAAAGCGCTTGCTGCTCTCCAGAGGAGCTGAAACTACGGGCCAATCGTTTTCTCTGAAAGACGCCGGTACAGTACAGATGACAGAGCGCTCTATTGTTTTGGAAGTGGCAGCGGGGATTTGTCCAATCGGAGGGTTTTGTATGACAGGACACTTCCCTGGGGCCCCGGCTCTTGGAGACAAAGGAAAATATTTACATGTGAATTCAGCGGAAAAGTACATTACGGTTGTCTGTTCCATCACATGTGTGTTTAGCTTCCTGACTGATATCCCACTGAACAAAATGAGCCTTGGATGTGGAAGAAACACCTGTAGCAGCTCCCAAAAGAAGTGGGAAGAGATTTGACACCTGGAATATAAAGAAAATGGCAACGAAATGGGATGCTAAATGCATTGGGATTAAAAAGATGAAACCAACCAAACATGACTAAAGAAAAGGCTTGTTTCATTAAAGACATTACTTGTTAAACTTGCAATGTGTGAGCTGTAAATCCAAAATCTTGCATATCTTGAATATTTTTAAATCACAATTTATCATATGTTTTTAATATACATCGCAATTTAATATATGGGGAAAAAAATTCATTGAATCTCCAGCAAAAATATCATGATATACCATTATCATTATACTAAATAATAAACATTTTCAAATGAATAAATAATTACATAAATATTTGTTAAAAATGTCAAATAAATAAATTAATTCATTAGTTTTTCCAAAAACAAATCATTTTACCAACTGTAGCAGCTCCCAAAAAACCTGAAATATAAAGAAAATGACAATGAAATTGGATGCTAAAAGCTTTGGGTTTCTATAGACCCAAAAAGCAACAACAAAAAGATGAAACTAACCAAACATTAGAAAAAGCTCATTTTAAGAAAGAAATAGGTTGTTAAACTCACAACCAGGTGAGAGCTGTACACCCTTTTTTTTTTTTTTTTTTTCCCTTAAAATGTATCTCAATATAGTTATTTTTGCTTGGAATTTAACAAACTTTATATATAAACAATTATATAAAAGCATCTGCCAAAGGCATACATGTAAATGATTAAATACGAAAAAATTAAAAATAAACAAATAAATAAATATAATGCAATAGAATTTTAAAAAATTAAAAAATATTTTATTTTATTTTATTTTTTGAAACTAGAAATACGGCTAACCAAAAGATCATACAATTTAAATACCTGTTTACTTTACATTTATGCACTTGACAGGCTTAACACTGCATTGGTTCAAGTTACACATTTTATCAACTCATGCATTCCCTGAGAACCAAACCCATGAACTTTGTGTTGCTAACGCAATGCTCTACTGTTTCAGCCTCATATATTTCATGTTTTCCATGATGAAATATATCAAGCATTAATGTACATACAAATAAATAACAATAAACAAGGAGGCCATGAATTAGAAAGACCCTGATACAAACAATCACTACAATTTTGCTTAGCAGTTCAACCAGGCTATTATGAAGCATTATGAAAACTCTCGAGTCTCTAAAGAAAGCTGTTTTGGTGTGATTTTAAGAGCGCTGAAGTGCTCAGAGCTGTAAGTGGATGGATTTGTCAGTAGATTAACTCTTGACTCTTAGTTAGAGCTGTGTTGGACATCCACTGCGTCCGACTGTAACGGCCGTCTGCCAGCACAAACCACAGTCACTACAGACAGCAGATAACTAGCAGCTTTCACCCGAGCGGAAAGGATGCGTTAGTCCTCAAAATAACAACATGCTATTATGATCTTCCACTCTGCTATATTGATCGCTGTGACTTACAAATGACAAACTGTCAAAATCAGCTTAGTTTAAGTGCAAAACAAAATATTTATCGGCTCTATCCTGATTCAATCCCAAGTATTACATTTGTTATTATTTTTATAAGCAATTGAACTATGACATTTACACAAAATATTCTAAAAACAAACATTTTTCAATAGCAAATGCCCATTAATTGTGCACAGGAAGAGCAGGGACATCGATTTAAAAATGTAAAAAGGGTTCATTTTGATTTCACATTGTCTTTAAGCATGTTTGTTGTGTGTAGCACAACTCTACGGACGTTTGAGAGTCGTTAAACAGCGACTCTTGTGTTGAAGAGCTCTTCAGAGGAGCCAGTAACATCACGACACACAGCTGTGTTTGTTCGGCTAAAGTGTGCATTAAAGAGGATCTCCATCCCATCTGTCTGCTCACAGAAACCTAAAACAGATGCTGAACGTGGAGCAAAACGCCCCTGCCTCTGAACAATTAACCACCAAAAGGGTGTGTACAACATCCATACATTAGAACTGATGTAGTGTATGTTAAATGATTCAAACTCAAAAATGGTTTAAAAAGGAAAGAAATAGATGAAAGATTCAAGCATTATTGTGCAAAATTACATTAGAGTTACATCAGTGTTTGGAAACAATAAAATCAATTCACACACACTAGAACTGGCCAGTATGAACACATACATGTGCCATAAACTTCATATTAATTAATTCACTGGTTTATCCAAACAGAAACAGCACATGGTTATTTAATATATAAAAATGCTTTCTTTGAATATCCAGCAAAAAACTATTATGATGTATATCATTATCATGATACTAAATTATTTTGTTTAAAAAAATTTAAAAAAAAAAAATTGTATCAAATTTTCATTCTAAACTATATTATGAAATATACCATCATCTTTATACTGAATTATTTAGTTTCCAACAACAAAAAAAAAAAAGACAATTAATTAGTTAAACCAATAAAGAATTATCACTACATGGTTAGGCCTATTTAAAATGTAAAAATGTTTTTACTGAATTTCCTGCAAAAAACTATATTATGATATACTTTAAACAAATGATAAATAAAGTAGTTCATAATTTAAATCAGTTTCAAAAGAATTACCACTAAATTTAATATAAATGTTTTTATTGAATTTCCTGAAAGAAAAAAAATATATATATTCTGTTAACTTTACACTAAATTATTAATAAAATAATTAATTTGTTAATTTAACCAAAAGAATAACATGGCTATTTAATATATAAAAATGTATTCACTGAACTTCAAGCAAACAACTATTACTAAATTACTCTTACAGTGACATAATATTTTGGTCCTGAGGGATATTAATATGAACTGGCTTGTTATTGTAACACACTGAACTGTCATATTTCGATCAAATGCATTCGCTCCTGCCCAGGCTGTTAGGTCATTTACAACAATCCTTTAATATATTAACTGTTCTACTAACACAGTAAAACCATAACGCTGTACGTGCCTGTTCAAAGCATCCATGCATAAACACAGAGGCCAACGGCAACACACATTGATTGTGCAGTGGAGCAGACAATGAAAAGGACAGCCACCATCAAAAAGCACATCCCGATTACCCAGAATGCCATTGGACCTGTTACATCCGTCAAAGATGGTCCATCAACATCGATTTGATGCGGAGTATGTCCTACAAATCTAGTCTATAGGGTATACTCTACTCCAGTGATGTTGTGAAGACTGTACACGTGGTTTCTATTTTTGCTCATAATTGTAGTACTTGGCTACCGGCGTAACCAGAGCCATTTCCAGAGCAGACCTTTGCAAAAATGGTTTATTTGCAGTAAACATGTAGTAAAACAACAATAAACTAAATTTGATGCATTTGTAATGACAATGCAACAAAGCAATTAGACGGCACTCATTTTTAAGGCAATATGAATATCAGAAACCACTGTAAAGCTAAGCAGATTTTATGCAAATGTGCAATGATGTGAAGAAAACCAATAGGAAAAGAGTATTGCATTCAAGTAGGAATGGCAACGTGCAATGTTTGCATTTGTCAATTTGTGCACTGTTGTGCATTTGAAAATATTAACTTTGCAAATAAAATCGAATTTGCTTTTAGTGCAAAAAGAGTAGATCAGTTTTGTCGAAGCACGTTTATGCTCTTACATGCATCACAAACCAAATGTCACTTTGAACACTGACTATACTGTTGAGACTGAGTTGAGCTAACATACATGAAAAGTTGACTAGCTTCTGCTTCATGCCATCTTAAGACTGAAGAAAAACAGACGACTAAGTGGGTTTTAAGCGCTGCTGTTGTTGTGAGGCCATAAGTTCATGTGAAATATTGGGTGGTAATCCTTTAAAATCCAGTAATCTTAAAGTGTTCGGTTCGCAGCTGTGAGGCCGGTTCACCCCTCACCCTTGGGTCACCCAGAGATGAGCGCACAGAGAAAAGTACTTAATTTATTAGTTTATCCAAAAAGAATCAGTGTGGTGATTAAATATATGTTTTAAATATTTAAAAAGTATTAAAAACTAAAATAATATAAAAAAAAATATGATATCATATATACCATCTACTTTTTACTATATATAAAAAATACATACATACATATATATATATATATATATATATATATA
>NW_015627738.1:1128094-1145494 GCF_001515625.1 Sinocyclocheilus rhinocerous
AGGCCATAAATTCATGTGAAATATTGGGTGGTAATCCTTTAAAATCCAGTAATCTTAAAGTGTTCGGTTCGCAGCTGTGAGGCCGGTTCACCCCTCACCCTTGGGTCACCCAGAGATGAGCGCACAGCGCACTTCCATCCAGAGAGCCAAGAAAATTAATTTATCTGAGCTCAGAAATTGAGGCGTTAAGTGCCAAAATGCAGTACTATTGGTTAGGGATTTTTTAAAATAAAGTTAAATGCAAAATCCTCTCAAAAGAGCTCTGAAGTCCCTCCATAGAGTTTCTGTCAGACTTATTCAGAAAACACATCTCTGATGCCCTCTTCGCTGCCAGCCTGTTCTCTGCTCCACTTTAAAACTGACAGGAGAACAGATTCACTCTGATTTAAAAACAGCAAACACGAAGTACAAGTCCAAAACATGATGTAGTTTGTCCTGAAAGGACGGGCCATTCAGAGAAACTTCTAAAATGTCTCTGCGCCCGCTGTCAGACAGAAACCTGAGAGAAATGTTCGAAATCACAAAAACCCTTTGCTCAGATCTAATAAAAGGTCAGCGGTGACTCATGAAATGCTTTCCAGAATGCTGCACTTTACAGTTTGTGCCTGAATCTTTTATGAACATTATCCAGCAGAGAATCAGTGCGCTTCTGTTCTCTCTGTCCTCAGAAAATGCAGATCTGCATGGAAGTCAGCTGTCAGCTCTTCATTAGACATTATCTGTGAAAAAAATCATTCCAAAATGAAAGTTCTGCCATCGTTTACTCACCCTGTGTTGTTTGAAAGCCTTGGAAATGTTTGTGGAACCCAAAATAAGCCAAGCAAGTTGCATTTTTACATACAATTAAAGTAACCGGGGCTGACAAGCTCCAAAATGCCACTTTCTATGAAGAACTGAATGCAAACCATATTCAATGAATACTGACAAAATAAAGAGTAGATGATGACTGATGAGGAATTTCCATTTTTGCCTGAATTATCCATCACAAACAGAGCTGAAAGATCAGTAATTATGCAAGCCTTGAATCTGAATTCAATTTACTGTTAAAAAAAAAAGTTTCAATGTAAAAAGTGCCTTTTAAAAATTTACTGACAACTTGAATATTTGAGTTGAATTATGTTTAACCCATGAAAGTTATTCTAACACTAAATTTTAAGTTGTGCCAACTAATTGCAACATTTTATTTATTATTTTTGTTTTGTTTTGTTTTAAACAGTGCAATCAAGGTTGACTTAGTTTACTTCAATGACATACCTGAACTATTTTAATAATAATAATAATAATAATAATAATAATTATTATTATTATTATTATAAATGTTTATTGTTTTACAACATCTTCAATAACCTATCCTGACATAAATTAAAAAACAAAAGCTTAACTGGATAAAATAAAGTCCAGCTCTATTTTTTCCTCACTCAACATCCTGTTCGAAAATAAGTGTCATTGCAGATGTAAAATGTGTTGTGAATGCTGTTTTTGACCTTAATTTGTCTGGCAGTAAAAACAAATTTAAATGTGTAAAACTGTCAGCAAATATTTTACAGCAGGAAAATTGATGCCTTAAACTGTTTTTGAGTCCCAGTGTGAGGCGTTTCCTAACACAACTCACATATGATTAGTGGTCGACCGATATTGTTTTTTTGACAGCCGATGCCGATATCTTGGAAAGCAGGGTGGCCGATGGCCGATATAAAGCCGATATAATTTTATTTATTTTAATTAATATTTAAGAAATTTGAAATCATTTGAAAATGGATTAAAAAATAAATGTGTAAAATAAACATGCTTCTCCTTTAAACGACAAAGTATTTTTCACAAATAAATAAATATTTAATAAAAATATAATTAAAAAGGAAGTAAACACTGTAACCAACAGGGCACATGGTTTTCTGGGACGTTTGTGTGCATTGGGAATCATATTTTTTCAAATAAAGCCAAGGAAACACTCATTTTACGTACAGCACACTTCACAAGATCTCACAACTGGATCCGACTAAGTTGGCAAGGTTTTTGAAATTAGATGTTTATTAGTCATTCAAAGATTTGTTTAAATTATATAAATGCGTATTTGCTGAATGCTAGACGGCACACGAGAAAGTATTATAATGTTTGCCTTTCTATTACTAACAATATAAAAGCAATCTTTAGAATACTTGTGTATTCATTTTAATTCCTTTGTTTAACAGTTCTATCTGATTATTTAGACAGATTTCTGTCCATATTAGACAGAACTGTTAACAACGACAGCGAACAAGAGGGAGAATGGGAGCACCGTGTGCTCAGGCGCTGCCGTTCTCAGCGCAGTCAAAATAAAAGTCCCGCCACGAACGCATCGGCCAAACAGAAAAACTTATCGGCCGATGCCGATATTTGAAAAATGCCAAATATCGACCGATATATCGGCCTTGGCGATATATCGGACGACCACTACATATGATGAAGAAAAGTGATTTTCTTTCATTGTGAAAAGTGAAAAAAAAAAAAGAGATCTGAAAAGCCAAAACAACAAAGCTCCAAAATACATCTTAACCAGATTAGGGGCTTTGTCAGGGAATATAGTTTCAACAATAGTCCATCAGGCAAAACGGCTCATCTCAAAAAGCCAGAAGATTCGTGGAAACATTTATATCTGAATGGGAAGGGTAGAGTTAAACATTGAAGTTTAATACTAAAGGTTAAAGGTTAGTTCAACCTGAGCACAGCATAGTTGCATAACGGCATGAAACACTTCAGTTTTTTTAAAAGAGTGCCATGTAGAATGAAAATCAGGATGCTGCTTCCTAAAGTAAAGAGACGGGCTCCTTCTGAGTCACTAATGAAGCCAGAAAGAATATGCAATTGATGCCTTGATCTCTCTTGCCACATGCCACAAGGACCCGCTCACCCTGACCAGACACGATTCATCCGTTGTGACACACGCTGCACTTACACAAGCTTTTTTGGAAAGACACCAGTTTGAGAATGACACCAATTTTATCTGTGCATACGCCAGCACAGGAACCCTCATCCATTCATAATGCAGGTCAGACAGAATACGAGCTGCACTTACTATCAAGTTCCCACTGACAAGACTTATCCAAACAGACTAAACGGTGGCTGGATGTCTCAAGTTCTGCGCCGATACAAAACTGGAGAAATCAGTAGATATCCACTGGAAGAGATGATCTGCTAAGACTCAATTTTTGAGGAATAATTCACTCAAAAGATGATTCTCACATTATTTATTCACCTTGTTATTCCATAGAATACAAAAGGATCATTTTTTAATTCCATAATGGACCATAAAAATATCATAAAACTAGCTCATATGAGCAGCGCGATACAGACCTTACTCGGGTTACATGCCATATTGAATTTAAAGGGGTCATGAACTGAGAAATCTAAATTATCTTGATCTTTTGACATATACGAGGTCATTGTACTATAAAAACATCCTGTGCGTTTCAGAACTCAATACTTTCTTGTTAGTCTAAAAACAGCTTATATTGAAGCCAATCGACCATGTGGAATGAGCCACTTTATGACGTAATAGTGTGGCTAAACCCCGCCTTCACAGAAAAAGATCAACACCTGCTTCGACATCACAGCCTGTTTAGCCCCGCCCACCGATTCACACATGTACTGTAAATAAAAGGAGAGGCAAATGCAGGTCTATGCAGAAATCAAATGATAAAGATGCTCCGAAGACAACAAAATGCTGTGTGGTGCCGCATCAGTAAGAACTTGGTCCTTTGTTCATGGATTCGTTTACTAATAAGGCACAATTCGACACAGGATTTCCAGAAAGACTGAAACTAAAAGATGATGCTGTGCCAACTATATACAGTATATATACGACAGTAATGTGGCACCACACAAGTGTGAGTAGGCTAACTGTTTTTATTACATGCTCACTATTGCTTTGTCTATTATTACAGATTGTTTGATATGTACAGAGTACTTATGCGTTTTTAACCTAAATCACAGCAGCGTCCATCTATCAAGGATGTAAGCTGTCAAACATACACAACTGTTAGCCATCATAGCAGTTAATCATAGCAGTGGTGTTTACTTCAGAGTCTACAATCAGCCACACCTATTCAAACAGAGTGTTCTGATGAGGGGGTCAAAACAGGACAGAAAATAACCTATTACTCCTGAATTATGAGATTTTTTGATGTTGAACCACAGTACAATCAGTTGAACCGTCTGTACTTCTGTCACTCACTGCCTCGTTTTCATTCCTGTCAAAAATTAAATATGGTGCTACCCTGATTAATATCAATATTCCAAGTCTTCTGAATGATGCAATCGTTTTTTAAGGCCTTGCTTACTGACATCTCTTAAAATAGCATTCTTCATTCAGCATTACAAATTACATTACAAAGTGTTTCATTTTGACCCGCAACACAAAACTCATTGGACTCTTTGGAAATGCTGGTTAACATGCCTGCAAAGTTTTGACACTCTAAGGTGTTGTGGGAAATGAGTATGCGCATGCAAAAGTCACTGGTATCATCAAATTTGTAAAATTTCAGTACCGATGTTGGTACTTTTGACAACACTATATTAACATTTACATTCTTGCACTTGGCAGACACTTTTATCTGAAGAAATATGTGTTGAAGGCGTAGGCCTGGGCGATAAAACGGTATCGATATTTATCGACGGTACACCTTCTTCGATAACGATATAAAAAATGTTCGATATAGTGCATGATATAGGCACGTGCTATGAGTGACGCAGACAGCACACACAAACATGAACATGAGTGCTGTGCCTGCCTGTGATGAGGAGATTGTGAATAAAAAAATGAATATTAGTCGAATTTAAAATAAACATTTGCATTTGAATGCAATAATAGACAAATCAAATATTAGGTGTGCGTCAGGGAGCGTCATCAGTGGCGCACGAGATGCAATGATGATGATGTAAGTGACGTTTTTGCATTTTAATGTTTTGTTAGTCTATATTTAAACTTGATAAAACATGCATATATGTTGTTTGTCTCAATAAATTGAGTTATATACATATAACATATATAACACATATATACAATAGTTGATACACATGATAAATTTTTTAGCTATATCGCCCAACCCTATGAAGGCGTCAATTTTTATCAGTTCAAGCATGTCAATTACGTGACGTGACGTGACATGTGGCCAAGTATGGTGACCCATACTCGGAATTAGTGCTCTGCATTTATCCCATCCAAAGTGCACACACACAGCAGTGAACACACACACACACACACACACATTGGTTAATATAAATATCATTGGTTTGGACAACTAGGGTAAGTAAATAATTTTGGCATGAACTATTCCTTTAAACTGCAGTTCTTCAGCTGACATGTGGCCAAGTATGGTGACCCATACTCGGAATTAGTGCTCTGCATTTATCCCATCCAAAGTGCACACACACAGCAGAACACACACACACACACACACACATTGGTTAATATAAATATAACATTGGTTTGGACAACTAGGGTAAGTAAATAATTTTGGCATGAACTATTCCTTTAAACTGCAGTTCTTCAGCTCAAATTCCTCTCAGTCCATGGATACGCTTTGAAATAAAAATCAAGCTCGCTCAAGCGCACTATGTTGTTAGTTGCAGCACAAACGCATCTCAATTTGCAAGACAATTTGGGAGGCAGCGGTTCTCATACCGTGAAACCAAGGAAGCAAGTGAAAACATTTTAAAAGTGGGCCACTCTTACAAATGCAAATGACAGTAATGATAATGAGGACTTTGGCATGGCATGAGACATTAAATGGCTCTCTAAACCCAAAGCGCAATGAAGCCAGCTGTCACCAGAGACTCGTCGCTGTTAAGACGGCATAATGGAAACACGACTCGGACAAGAACAAAAGCGGTGGAGTCCAGTGACAGCTCACGACAGAGGCATGACAAGCGCACAGAGAGCCGCACTGCTTCAGGTGGATACGCTGCTGAACGGAGCAGTGCTTAATGAGTCCCTGTCTGCTCATGAAGACTGTTTATTATCTATGCTGATATGACAAGGAAAAAATATGCATTACAATAAAAGACAGAGAGGGACTCAATTTATTTTAAAATGTGTAACCTTTATATTGATCTATAAATGTCATTTATATTTAAAATGCAGAACTCTACGGCAGAAATACTGTATTTTTTAATTATATATACACATTACAATAAAAGATGGAGAGGGACTTAATTAACATAAAAAATGTGTTTCCTTTATATTTAACTATAAATGTAATTTATCATTAAAATGTGGAACTCCATGGCAAAAACAAAAAACAAAAACTTAATTAGAATTTTATTACATATACTAATATGCCAAGGAAAAAATATGCATTACAATAAAAAACTGAGGGACTCAATTTATTAAAAAATTTGCAACTTTTATATTAAACTATAAATGTGATTTATATTTAAAATGTGGAACTCTATGGTAGAAATACTGCAAAAAAAAAAAATCTTAATCAGTATTGTTATTATATATACTGATATAAAGAGGAAAAATTATGCATTACAATAAAAGATGGAGAGGGAATCCATTAATATATTAAAAATGCGTTACCTTTATATTTAATTATAAATGTTACAATACTTATAATTAGGGCTGGACGATATGGCCAAAATTGATATCACGATATATTTCTTAATTTCGGTCGATACGATATAATTCCGATATCGATATGAACACTATTTATCTGAAATAGAAATCTTTTGTAACATTATAAATGCCTTTATCATCACTTTTGATCAATTTTAAGCATCCTTGCTAAATAAAAGTATAAATTTAGGAACTCTATGGCAAAAAAAATATATTTTTCAGTAAAAACACAATTGTGTCTTTCAAATAATATATCTTGAATTTTTTTATTATTGTAAGCATAAACATCAATACATTTTGTTAGAATTATCTTTAAAATAAGAAAAAAAAAACAATTTGCTAATAGTGTAAAAAAAAATTGAAGATACATTTTAATATGCACTTTTACTTTTCAAATGAATACATCTTGTTTTAATAATGGTCAGATATTTTTACTGGGAAAAAAAGACAAATATATGTGAAAGTCTGAAATGATCAAACATTATATGCACAACTTTAATTTTCTCATCCTTAATTAGTTTTTTTTTATTGTTTTAAACAAACATCACTAAACTGTGGTAGAATTATCTTTAAAATAAGAATTGTCAATAGAGTACAAAATTAATTGAAGATACATTTTAATATGCAGTCTGACTTTTCAAATGAATATATTGTTTTAATGATGTTCAGATATTTTTACTGGAAAACAAGACAAACATATATTTTGAATGTCTGAAATGATCAAACATTATATGCGCTGCTATAAAAGCACTCGTTTGTGCTTCATATGATTTAATCAGTCATTGCAAAATAAATTCATTTGAATGAATCACTGAAACTAAACTATTATATAAAGAGTTGTGCTGACCTAATCGCTTCTCAAGATCCAAAACATCACTTCCATAATTCCAGATCTGAGTCTGATCATGTAAAAAGAGACAAGTGCAATTGCAAATATACTTATAGGAATGTTTATGAAACATTAAACGTTCATTGCATTAGCCTTCCTATTATTTAAAAGCTCCTGAGCTTTGGATGATGCTCAGTGGAGATAATTGTACAGTAAATAACTCTATTAATAGCATTCAGTGTAGTTAATGGATTACAGTTCTTGTTCTCCAGGCTATCGATTAGAGCCAAGACTCGCCCGCTCTCAAAGCCCCAGAGTGCACTAATGAATAACCACTTCAATTAAAGTTGTCTAATACTTCAACGTCTCTGGCTGGATAAAATCATCTGACTTGGAAAGCATCAAGCATGCCGCAACATGGAACTACAATACTATTCTAGACCAACAAGGCAGAAATAAGTTCAAGCATATGATAAGAACACAATAAGATACCTACCATGTTGACTGTGCTGGCACTCTAAGCAACCGCTTGCTTGGCTACTTGTATGCAATAGTCATGGACCAATATATGAGAGGCAGAATGATTACACGAGGCAATATTTGGACTTTCTGAGATTATAAGCACTGGCCAATGAAAGAAATAGTTCATCCAAAAAATTTAAATGAACTCACCCTCAGGCCATTCAAGATGAAGAGTTTGTTTCTTCATCAGAACAGATATGGGGAAATTTAGCAACTACATCACTTGCTCACCAATGGATCCTGTGCAGTGAATGGGTGCCGTCAGAATGAGAGTCCAAACAGCTGATAAAAACATCACAATAATCCACACAACTTCAGTCTATTTGTTAGTAATAAATCCATCATTAAGACATTTAATTAAGTTTAAACGACTGTTTTCACTTCTGAACAGTGCTGTGTATATTTCTCTCCTGATTCAGCTGAGATGACTTTTTTACTGGAGAAAGCAATGTTATGGATGCGTATTTTAGCCAGAAGCAATGGTTAGAAGTTAAAAACGTCTTAAAGATGGATTTGTTTTTTTACAAACACACAGCTTTTCACTTCACAAGACATTAACTGATGGACTGGAGTGGTGTGGATTATTGTGATGTTTTTAATCAGCTGTTTGGACTCTCATTCTGACGGCACCCATTCACCGCAGAGGATCCATTGGTGAGTGCAATGCTACATTTCACCAAATCTGTTCCCATGAAGAAACAAGCTCATCTGCATCTTAGATGACCTGAGGATGATGCACTGAAACTAAAGCATTTTGGCCATTAAAAGAAAACCTCATATTGGTCGACCACCAATGCACAAGTAAATATAATAATGAATGACATTTACAAGAGACATTTTGCAGGAACAACCTTTCTTGGATGTTTATTACACCAAAAACGAGACTAAGCACACACACACCAGGTGGGTAAATTTCAAGCCAACGGGTAACCTTTGAAAGCAGGAATAAAATGTCAATATCTCTGCTGCAAAACAAAGAGACGGTGCAAACATTTTTAGGTGATGTGACAGTAACAATAATGGCGTAAAGGTAAGTACTCACTTTATACGAGTAGGGCATTTTGCTCAGGTCAATTCCATGCTTCACCAGCTTATCCCTTATCATTATCTTCAGCTTGAGTTTGGGATACACCACCGGCTCCTTGTGGTTCTCTAGTGCTTTGATGTCATTGGAGAGTCCGATCCTGGGCCTGTCCCAAGTAGAATTGACCCAAGACTTGGTGCATTTCTGTTTGCAGTCACTAATTTGAGAGCATGTGCCATGTGGAAGGGGTTCAAGGGTGAAATACAGTCCCGGTGCCAACTTCTTGTCTTCATCTCGGAGTCTCTCCACGGCCCGGAGAACCTTTTCCCGGTGATGTGGAGTGAAGACACCGATGGCATCCAGGTCAGGGTCTCCTATCTGTTTGCACACCTCCAGGTCATCATAACCATTGTCAACAAATGACTCCACATACTGACACAGCTGGAGGGTTTTCAGCCACTCGTAGACAATGGTGGGTCCGTTGTCCATCATTCCCAAATCAGAGGACATTCCCAAAGTCCATTCCCAAGTGCATAAGATAGCCTACATTCTTCCCATCTCAAGTGCTATAAATATCAACACTGGCAGTCCTTCAATAGTAAGCAAGACTTTCCAGTGCTGAATTCACTAATAAAAGGCAGAAAAAACGAGTGTTACATGGCTAAACATATGAAGAAATACTAAATCCCAAATCATTTTGTTTTCAGTGCAAACATGTAAACAAAGTTTAAAGTGCATCGTATTTACCTTAATACTTTGATAGCCTTTCGTGTCATATCGAATATGAAATGATACAAGGTTTAGCATATGTTAATCCCCAAGTAAAAGTCTATATTTTGTCATATATCCAGTCTCACAGCGTGAAAGTTCATGACCTACGCTCGTTTCCTCTCAGCAGATACACTTTATTCCTCACAGCATCAGATTGTCACTGGACGACACGCCGTTTGTATCCAGTGTCGGTGAGTCGCTTTCTTGCACTGCTCGGTTTATTTTCCATTGATCCGATCCTTAAATAAACAAGAGAAAAGGAATACAAAGAAGATGCAGCTTCTGCTGTGCTGCGAACCAGACAAGACTGAGCGAGCCTAACTGATTCAACGGAGCGCCAGACGCCAAATTGAAGTTTCCCTCCCCTTCATTCTGATGCGCCTTTCGTACTAGCTGCTGTTTTATTTTAGAGCCCCCTGCAGGCCGTATGAGGAACTGCAGCGCTATTTGTCTGCAGTCATTCCCACAGAAGTGGAAGTTTAATAAAAATTTTTTTAAATGACTAAAAAACAAAAAACGTCCATTTCCAAGATTTTTTTAATGTTTATTATTATTTTTTTTTGTAAGGCATTATCAGTCGCCCAAATAACCTAATATGAAAGAACACACAGGCACAATTATTATTATTATTATTTTTTTTTTTTTTCAGTTTTAGCTGCAATTTACACACAAATTATATTGTTTAAAAATACCTTGTCTATGAATAGTAAATTTGTACTCGGATAAATAAAAATAAGGGTTATGGTAACAATTTTGTAGAGAGAATTATCATAACTGTTATTACATAATTGTTAAAT
The DNA here is from genome assembly GCF_001515625.1 of Sinocyclocheilus rhinocerous. NCBI lineage: Eukaryota > Metazoa > Chordata > Actinopteri > Cypriniformes > Cyprinidae > Sinocyclocheilus > Sinocyclocheilus rhinocerous. The sequence goes on from NW_015627738.1 coordinate 1,138,633, forward strand.
CAATGATTTATTGATATTTAATGTTAGCTTTAAATCAATTCTGACACTTGTTTGCTTTGATTAGGCATCTTATATATATTTATATGCATGTTAGTCAATTTTTCTGCTAAATATATATATATTATTTATTTTAACATTTTTTAGACACCTAATCAAAGCGTACATGTGATATATATGCAATGTTTCTGGTTTCTATTCAGATTATACATTTATTTCATATATCTGTTTATTTCATATATCTATCTAAAAGGTCAAATAAGAACTGGAAACATTGCATATATAATGATTCTTTCATAATAAAATTATAAAACTAATTAAATTGTTAAATCAGTGATTTATTGCTATACAAAACCTTTAATGCAATTCTGACACCTCTTTTTTTGCTTTGATAAGGCTTCTATTAAAATATATATTATGTATATTTTAGAATCATATATATATATATATATATATATATATATTCATAAATGTATATATATGCATGTGCTTCTGGTTTCTATTCAGATTATACATTAACTTTCTATTTTATATTTATTTTAAATTGCAAAACAGATGTGTAATCAACCAAGGTTATTTCTTTCAAATTGAGAGTTGAAGTTGTAAAACCGTGACATCTAGTGGTCAAAGTATGCAAAAAGAAGTGTGGAATCAAAACGGCTGTAAATAAAGCTTTCTGTTACATTTATTTTCCATTGCACAGTTATGTCTATAAACATGTTTCCTAAACTGTTGGGTGGCAGCAGATAAAGACAAACATTCATGTGAAAGTCTGAATAATAAAACTGTACAATAAGTCGGCTATGATGAGAAAGCCTGCAACCCCACGAAGAATCATCAACCTCCAAACCGACCCTTTTCAGGAGAATCTTCTGTTTTATGGAGTACAGCTTTGATGGTCAGGGGAACTCAAATAACAATGCTGGGAGTATACTATCAGAAAAAGAAAAAAATAATCTCGCCTTCATAATCATCAATAATAGAGAGTAAATACATTACTGACAATACATCTGACTAGCAGGACTAAAGAAAAAGAGACCAAATATAACGTAGATTGATGTTTCAAGTTTGTAAACACGATATCATGCTGCCTTTTGTGCAAGAGAAATCCGAGGACGAACAGTACACAGAGATGGCCAGTGATTTCAGAGATTCTTCAGGTCGACTTTCCCTCTTCCACAGACGACCAAGCAGATGGCTCACAAGAAAAGCTTTCATGTTTGATTCAGTGAGAATATATACACAACCAATTTTTCTTTAAACGTGCCCTTTCATTTCAAACAATATAATAAAAGTATTCATTTGTAAATTAAAAGTAAATTATATATTTATATATATATATATTTCAAATGTATAAATATATTAGAATATCATTAAACTGGCAATGAGGACAAATCTGAGAGTGTGAGCCACATTTACACTAGCATCCGTCTAATTTTGGTCCTTCTTAAAGAAACAAAATGTCCAAAATAAAGAACAATGCCAACTACAAAAATATTGATAATAAAATGACGTCATTATAATATAAAACATATAGTGCAAAACCACACAACTGCTCATAGAAAAGAAAAATATATGAAGCAGAGAAGCTGGATTAGATTTTCAGTTGGTCAACACTGAAAATTGCAATTTTGGTAGGTATTAACACAAACACCATGGCAACAGAAGGAGTAGTTTGCTATATGTCTATCTATATATATATATATGTATATATATGTGTGTGGAGATGCCATGACACTTATGTTTTAAACTGTAAGGAACATCCTCTCCTCCCTGTGAGATCAACTTTCACAGCAAAGCAACTCTTTGGAGTCTAGTCAGATGATGGCCACCATCTTCAGTAACTTTGACTGCGTCAGCACTCTCAAGTTTGTCTTCAAGAATATTAATATTTACAACATTTGGCAGCAATGTGACAAACAAAACAAGAAAAATAACAGAAAAGCCTTCATGGAATAGTTCACCCCAAAATGAAAATGTTCTGAAACTGTACACATCCTCAGGCCATCCCAGATGTAGATGAGTTTGTTTCTTCATTGGAACAGATTTGGAGAAATGTAACATTGTATCACTTGCTCAGCAGTGGATGCTCTGCAGTGAATGGGTGCCGTCAGAATGAGAGTCCAAACAGCTGATAAAAACATCACAATAATCCACACCACTCCAGTCCATCAGTTAACATCTTGTGACGTGAAAAACTATGTTTGTAAGAAACAAATCCATCCTTCTGGATGAAATAGGAGTCTGTAATTTCGTCTGAATTGTCTCGTCTGAATCAGGAGAGAAATATGCACAGATCAAGCACCGCTTACAAGTGAAAGTTCAGAACAGTTCTAGACAAATATGTCAGAGGATTTTGATGTGAGAAGACAACAGGGGATGGACTTTTTAACTGGAGGAAACGTTATTATGGATTATGGACTCATATATTGGCCAGAAGCGATGGTTTATAGTTAAAACGCTTTAAAGATGCATTTGTTTCTTACAAACATGCCGCTTTTGGCTTCACAAGACATTAACTGATGGACTGGAGTGGTGTGGATTACTTGTGGATTATTGTGATGTTTTTATCAGCTGTTTGGACTCTCATTCTGACGGCACCCATTCACTGCAGAGGATCCACTGGTGAGCGAGTAATGGAATGACACATTCCTCCAAATCTGATCCTTTGAAGAAACAAACTAATCTTGGATGGCCTGAGAATGAATACATTTTCAGCAAATCTTCATTTTTGAGAGAACTAATTCTTTCATATGCCTGATAGAAAAATAACAAGCGTCAACAGATTTGACAGATGCTCCTAATTTAAACACAAATAGCAGCAATTTCTTGCACCTCATAAATAAGAAAACACACTTAAAGAAAACATCTCAACATATGCTTTCAAATATATTGTATCTTTAGTTTATATAAACGTGAGCATACACATATTCTTGCATACATGTATGTTCACGAACACATGTATACGCATCTTGGATGGCCTGAGAATGAATACATTTTCAGCAAATCTTCATTTTTGGGAGAACTAATTCTTTCATATGCCTGATAGAAAAATAACAAGCGTCAACAGATTTGACAGATGCTCCTAATTTAAACACAAATAGCAGCAATTTCTTGCACCTCATAAATAAGAAAACACACTTAAAGAAAACATCTCAACATATGCTTTCAAATATATTGTATCTTTAGTTTATATAAACGTGAGCATACACATATTCTTGCATACATGTATGTTCACGAACACATGTATACGCACACGAGGCGAGGTTAGCATATATTCATGGGTCGCAAAGCAAAGGCAGAAGGTAACGCCCTCTGGATGACACACCCGAGGGCTGCTGATCGAGAGTATGGAGCTGCATTGAACATTTAGTGGTCACCTCCACTGCAGCAACAAACACAGAGATAGATATATTCACCTCTCTGTGAGGATGACAAACTCATGCATTAGTCCATCCGAAAAGGCTTCTTAGAAAATACTAAGAATTCCATTCGTCATGTACTTAAAGATGAGGAAGTCACCAGGTACTGTACTGAGTCTCGCGTAAGCCTCGAGATTTTCTTGTCCAGGAGCAGTTGCATCATGGGAAATAAGAAAGAGGAACCTGTTTTGCATATGAAGAATCAGTACTCTCGGCACATTCCACCGGTGTCCCTCGTATCCGGTTTCTGACATGTCAATCATCACAAGGCACATAATCAAGATCATGCCTCACACTTTCCAACTCTCACTTGCGCTCCTTCATAATAAAAATAACCTGACAAAATAACCAAAGATAATTTACGCACTCCAGATCTCTGTTTGTAGATAACCAGCACAATTCAGCAGTTATTCACCTGCGTGAAACCTTTTAAATGCACGTCTGGGTCATATTTGAGCCAGATATGGGTCAAATCTGACCCCCCCAAAAATCTGACAAATTAGTCCAAAAATCTGACAAATTAGAAATTATAGTTTGTTTACAGAAAATGAAAGCTATTTTTTGCACTGTAATTAATTAGGCACAATTTTATTCTGTAATGCAAAAAAAAAATTATTTCATTTATATATATATATATATATATATGTGTGTGTGTGTGTGTGTGTGCGTTTAAATGGATAAATATTTATATATCATGGTGGTATTTGTACTATTTAAATTTAAATAAATGATTTTGATATTGGTGTTAAATATGAGCCAGACATTTTTTTGTGAGATTCACCAACATATTCCTTAGATCTTTATATATATAAACATATATATATATATATATATATTTAAAATGAACATTTTCTCCAGTGTCAACACAGCGTATAGAGTACATCAAAGTCAGAGCTCTTCCCTAAAAGCTCTTTTGAGACCTGATCAGTGTAAACCAATACGTCCTAAACAATAAAATGATGCATGATCAGATCAGCTTCGCTGCCCAGGCCTGTCTCCAATTTCATATGGCAAAATAATCACATGATATGTGTTAAATACAGCAACTTCCAGCCCTTTAGAGGTGAAATTAAATGATACTTCATTACACATTATGTAAGACAATCTGGCCTTTTCCATAACTAACATGATTACTGGGTGAATCTCATGAAATCTAGTTATGCTTCAACCTAAAATCAAAATTAATGTCATATTTTGCTTAAAGAACACACCTGCCTCCTAAAAATAGGTTTTCTTTATGCAAAATATTGATTTTGGGGTGAAATATTACTTAGATGAGATTCATCCCAATTCCAAAAACAAGAAAAAGCACTAATTTCCTAAATTATATCACTAGACATGCAGCCTATTCTTGCGCTAGTGACAGATTATCAGAAGCATTAAGCTTGGCAATGCTGCAGATGTTAGACCTTCTTTAGTCAGCTCTATGTCCTTCTGACCCATTTCATTCATCTTATATCTTTCATTTCCCAAAATGTCCTTTCTGTAGTTTCTTTGCAGGTAGAATGGCAGTGAAAATGACAGCGTGGCGGATGAAGGTATAAGACAGGGGGCAGCACCGGCGAAGGGCCTCCTCTCCCAAGACAAGATCCACGGCTTTGTTTTCAGGAGAGGAAACTCAACTGCCACCGAGAAGGGAAGGAAATCCCATCCTGATGCGTTTCACCTGTCCTGTTCCTTCCCCTCCTGTCTCCTCTGTCTCTCCGCAGCTCGAGGTAATGCCACGTGACGTTGTGCTGAGCGAGAGTGGCAGTCTCTGGACATCACAGAGAGAGAAAGATACAGGAAGAGAAGGAAGAGACGGAGGAGAGATGATGGATCTGCTGTCTTCATAGGAGGGTGTGCTGACCTCAGAGCTGGTACCACTTCTTGTCCTTGTATTTCAGCATTATCTGGTGAAGAAAGATGGATTACTTTCTATGAAAAATTATTCAACACAAATATCATTGTTTGACAAAGAATACGGCTGCATCTCAAAACCTAAAGAGCTTCCTACCTAGACAGCAGTTTTTGGATATCAATACCAATGAGAAGTCCTGATTCTCAACCAAATATTAGACCCACCAGGATTTCTTTCTGATTTTTGTGGCCTAAAATGACTGAATTTTCTGAAGCTTTTCACAATAATTGCAGCAACATTTGTGCCATTTTCTGTTATTTTTGCAGTGGAAAAAAAATAATAATAATCACACTGATTATATACTATACATTTTAAATGTTATAAATTATTATTTCATGTTTTTACAATTTAACAGTTATATCATTGTCTATTGCGTTTACTTAAAAAAAAAAAAAACACACAATAGATTATCAGTGATTGTATTCACTCAAAATATTTAAAAAGTGCATTTACTGTAAAATGATGTGCTTATTTAAATCAAATCTACTGGTTTAATCAGGCATAATGGGGACTAGCAAATATTTGCTTCCATATACATTATATTCAGCAGTACCTACAGTAATTTAATAATCAATGACACTGTTATAAATTATTATTTCATGGATCACTTACACAGCCGTGTTTCTCTTGCACCTTTTGGAAGCGAACGGGTTGAAAAGACAATATACTTCTAAAATACACATAATCTATATAATATAATCTATATAATACTTATATAATATAAAATACTTTCTTACCCAGAATTTCTGGCTTGTTTTCCAGTATAATTATCTAAACATTCTTAAATCAAGATTTATTTAAGCAAAATGACTGGAGATATTTCAGAAAATAAGACTTAATATCTTAAGTCATTTTCCATCTCAAGTAAATATATCTTCATTTAAGAATGTTGATATTTGAACTGGAAAACAAGACAAAAATACTGAGTAAGAAAAGTCATTGGGCCTTATTCATGAAACATTCGTAAATATAGGAGTAAATTCGGAGTAATTCGCGCATAAAACGGACCTTCAGATTTTATAGTTAAACATGTGTATGTTAATGAATTCCAATCATTCGTAAATAGGGCGCTCGTGCACGCTCATTCACAATTAGCATAATCCCCGTCTATGAATTACAGCTACGTAAATTGCGTGTCCAGGAACGCAGTGGAATATTCTGGTCTACTTTCTCAGGTTTGGCTCCAGTATATTGCATAAATGCAAAAAACACTAATAGGCCATATGCCTAACGATAAATATTCAATAACGTGTGTCCACCAAAGCGTTTTTAGCCAGCTGAAAAACTGTCAGGCACTCTTCTTAAAACGGCCAGCTGGTGGTGCTGGAGAACGCTTGGGTGGCACAGCGTTTTTCTAGCTGAGACTCTTTGGTTGCTATGATTTGAAATATCCACGGCATCTCATTTTGAAGAATATTACTGAATATAAAAATGCCAGCAATATTAACTTCTCTACTTTTGTTCAGTTGTTGTACAAGTAGTATGATTGGTCGGTGTAGTATTTGTCCCGCCCCTCCTCCATTGATTGGACGGCTGGGTAAAA
>NW_015627738.1:1145506-1150395 GCF_001515625.1 Sinocyclocheilus rhinocerous
ACATTACAATAAAAAATCCGGCCCAACGACCTTGTAAAATATTATAATGGCAGTTTGTCATAATGTCATCAGTTTGCCTAAATGAACACGGAACGTTTTACGCACCATTTACACGTGGTAGGGAGCAGGTGTAAATTTCTTTCCTACCAACTAACATTTTGAAAATACGAACATTTTCGTGAATTCGAATGTTTACGTCAGAACGGCTTTACGAACGATTTACATAAAAATTCGTTCTGCTCGTGTTTCATGAATGAGGCCCATTGTTTGCAGTAGGGCTGCCCTCGACTAAAGATTTTTCTGGTCGACTAGTAGTCGTTCATTTTAAGCATTAGTCGACAAATCTCAACTAATAAACCAGTCGACTAATAAACCATTTAAATCATGCTAATGAGCCTTTAATTGCCTACATAGCCTAATAAGCGCTCAAGCGCACACATAAAGCTTGCCACCGGCAGAAGTAATGATGATGAATGTGTCAGGGAAAAACAGTAAGATTAAACTGCATTAACATTTTAATAACCTATTGATAAACTAGTGTTTTCTGTGATTTCTTAAGAGATGAATTCGGCGACACTGGCTCGTCATCTCTACAGCAGTGAATGCGCCTGCATGCAAGTTTCATACGGATTACATAATCTGAGAATATTTGTTTTTTTTCAGATTTGAATAGTTTTATTTGAAAGTAGACATTTCACTCTCTATAGATTAGGGCTGGACCAGAATATTCGATTATTCGAATATTCGTTAGGTGGTTTGGCATTCGATTTTCAATTTTGAGATTCGAATATTCTTTTTTGTGGGTTTTTTTCTCGAACACCTGGCATCCCCCGCGAAATGATTCTCATTCGCTTTTTAATCTGCTCTGAAGTTTATTAACTCTGAACGTGTCGCGTGTCCATATTGCACCAAAATGCGACACTGCACTCCCTTGGGTCCGCAGCAACACACCCGCCACGCGTGAAGTCGATTGGATGAACGGTTCTCGACATAATAAAAATGCAAACAGACAGACAGACACACACACAGAGATTCCTGCCTTTAATACACCGTGTCTACACCGGACGCGATAGTTGTAGTGTCGCGCCGCAACAGCTAAAGTCTGTCTACACTGGACGCGACAAAGCGACCATTGAAAATCATTTGAAATTTGTGTCAGTACGTCATAAATAGAACGCAGCAGTAGTTTACTGTCGGGAATTTGTCGCGCCACGCCGCGCCGCATCCAGTGTAGAAAGCACCGGTGTAGATACGGTGCTGAGAGAAAAATATGTTTAGCCCCTCCCTCCGAAGCTTCAAATATTCGGTGTTGATTACTACCGAAGCTTCAAAGCTCAAAAAATGGAATTCGGACCAGCTCTACTATAGATATATTTTTCATGTCTGTAAGGCAAGTATACACGGAGTTTCGCGCTCAAGTTCACAGAGGCCGAGACGGCAGAAAGCGCATCCTGTTTGCCTTCATTATTTTACAAAAGCGCAATGTTTTGTTGTTATTGTGAGTGCACACAAATAAACGTAGAGGCTTTACAGATTCGAAAGATGTATTACTCTGATCTGTATGACAAAAATGAGTATTTTAAGAGCAAGTGGCCGCACCGGCATCTCCATCTGTCATGCTGTGAGCGCGCTACTGTTCAGCTTTCACACTCCGCACAAACACTTGAATAGCGCACATTTTTCTAGGTTAACATTAGATTGAGCAGCCATGTAAAGTTCCTACTACTTACATATTTCAGATGATAAGCCATATTTGAGGTCGATGAATGATAGGCGAGCGTTTGGATGTACTGTATTACCACAAAATCCAGTTGTTAACGATCTGTCCATCACGGACTGCGTGACCTCACCACTTCCTGTGGATTTTTTTTTTCTGCGACTAATAAAATTTTGGTCGTCTTCGTCGACTAAAGGTTAGTCGACTAGGGGGCAGCCCTAGTTTGCGGTGTATGATTGCATTCAATTCTGAGATCGCAGAATCCTAGAGGGACTGAAATGTGCTCACTAAGTTTTGAAACCTGTGTGTCACTATAAAAAGCAGCAGTCGTGGTGATTTGCAAGTGATCATCTCACATCATGCGCATGTTTAGAGAAGGAGTCTGCGCTGGCCATCATGCCTGCAGTCCTCTCCTCCAGCTCGCCTAGTTTCTGTCCTCTCTCGTCCAGAGCTATCCTCGCCCGTGCCAATTCTCCCACCACACCGGACGCAGCCCCCTTCATGCCCTCCATACCACCTGGACCCGGGATGTGCTGCGCCAGGCTGCGTGAGGCCTTACCAGCAGCCACCTCTCCGACTGTAAGTGAGAACAAACATGAGGGATTTAAATCCGTGTCAGTATACATTTTTCAAGAAAGTACAAATTCTAAATAACACATACTATCATCCCTTGTTAAGTCACAGCAGAAACTGAGAGCTTGTCTACCTTTTATTTTTGATAACCACTGAGGTAAGTGTGAGTTCACTTCTTTTGCATCTCATATTTTGTTTCACTTTTTGATGAGGGAGGAGTAGTCTATATGGTGCATCCTTTAACATACTTGTATGTAAAATTATTATTATTATTTTTAAATAATAGTGCTGAAATGTTTTTGTGATATTCATTATACTGTTCTTCTCTATACCACACTTAAAAATAAAGATTCTTTATTGTCATCAAGAACCTCTAACATCCAAGGAAACTTTTCATTTCACAAAATGTTCTTTATATTGAAAAAAAAGGTTCTTTAGATTATTCTTTAGATATGTTCTTCCCACTTTTTAAGTGTACTGCACATTGAAATGTTTTTATATTAAACATTTGAAACGTTTGACTGATTGAAAACTGTACAGACGTCAGACAAAAAATGATAAACAATCAGACATAATTTTTGATCACTTCTACTATTTAAGCAAAACATATTAACACTTACACAGGTCCTCTCTGTCTAAGGACTGAGCCCCGCCTCCAAATAAGCCCTTGAAGAAGCCTCGGTTTGGAGCCTCTGGTGTCTCCACTGGAGTAAACAGCTCTCCAAGCATCTCCTGCAAAAATTAGCATCTCAGAATAAAAGTCAAAATATTTCAAGGTCAAAATGTCAAATTTGGCCAAAATGCAACAAGTTTGCAGGTATGATAAAATATAATTTGACCTGCAGGTTATCACAGGTTTCCTGGCTATAGGTGATTCTTTGGATCTCAGTGGGCGATGTGAGGTACAGGGCTTGGCCTTGGTTTGAGAAACAGAAGGTTCTGGCTATCCTCATGTCCGTCAGGGGAAGGTAGTTTACATCCAGCAGTGGCCGCAGGCTGGGCAAACTGAAAACAGATGGTTTATAGACTTATGAGTCAAAAAACAAAATATTCAATGGCTTTGAATATCAGGTTAATCATGTTACCTGAGAGTCATAATGTGGCCATTGGCACAGAAACAGGCGATGCCGACCCCTGCGGTCAGTGTCACCACGTCGGCTCTAAGTACGAAGGAGGTCTCTGTGATGTTGTGTTCATAGACACAGTTTTGGGAGGGCAGCGCCACCACCTTGGCCTGTTTCTCTGAGCAGACCACAGCGTACTGACAGTCCGGGTTCTCCTGAGAAGAAGGAGGCGAGGTGGGCCGGCGTCTCCGTGGCCGTTCTCTCTCCTCCTCAGGGGCGTTGGGCTCATACCAGGACTCGTAAACGTGGGGCAGAAGGGTCCCGCTGGCATCCAACTGGGCCATACGCAAAATGCCTCCCTTCAAGCGCACTACTGGACCTGTGATGACGGGAAGTCAAGTTCACAATACACATTGTTTTAAAGCAGCTTTAAAATCATGATGTTAATGTTTATAATATCTTCATGCCTTATGATCACATTTAGCATATTAGGCAGTAATAGTTACATTTTGCGATGATACAAGCAATTAAGCAGTTGAGATTTGCTATATAATGTATTGCCTTACACGAGAATACTATATGTATGCAGATAAAGTTGGACATACTTATATATCCAACTTTATATAGCTGGGCGATAATATAGTTACATTTTGCGACTATATAAACAATCACATAGCCAACTATTGCTGCATAACACTTTACGTGGATGCGTTATATATATGCATATATATAAGTTTAATATACTTATATATCCAATTTATATAAAGAGCTGGGTGACAATATAGTTACATTTTGCAAGATTTGCTATATTGTATTTATTGCTTTACGTGAATATACTGAATGTATGCAGGTCTCTTTTTCCATCAGCAGCTGTTTCCATCAAAGTTCCGAAATGTATTTAAAGCTGTTAATGTAACTTTTGTAATGTAAAAAATTGAAATACTGCATAAAACATTCGTGAACAGTGTTGGGGTAACGCATTACAAGTAACGCGAGTTACGTAATCAGATTACTTTTTTTCAAGTAACTAGTAAAGTAACTTTTTAATCTACAAGAGAATATCTGAGTTACTTTTTCAAATAAGTAACGCAAGTTACTTTTTTCCCCCAATTTATTGATTGACAGCTCTCCTGTCCCCATTTTGAGAGAAATCAGAAGATTACTTAAGATTAAGGTTACTGTAGTTCTAAAATAAATATGAATATGCATTAATTAATAATAATAAAAAAAATTCAGTATTCCTCAAAATGAATAAAAATAATGAAACTCAGAATATGACACGAACCTGCAATAATTAAATGTTAAACAACACAAATATGCTTTATGTATTTAATACCATTCTATTAACCAATGTATTTGCTTCTGACCTTCGATGATCCAGTTCAACCATATGAAAGGCATACTAATAAGTAAAAATTACTCTAGACAAACATTTGTGTCTTTGTTTTATTGCTGAAGTGTGTTGAAATTTCTTCTTCTGCATTCTACTGTACGGACATAAATTTACTTTCCCTTCAGCCTGAGGCTTATTCATT
>NW_015627738.1:1150515-1174124 GCF_001515625.1 Sinocyclocheilus rhinocerous
AAAACAGATTCAGTATTCCTCAAAATGAATAAAAATAATGCAACTCAGAATATGACACGAACCTGCAATAATTAAATGTTAAACAACACAAATATGCTTTATGTATTTAATACCATTCTATTAACCAATGTATTTGCTTCTGACCTTCGATGATCCAGTTCAACCATATTAATAAGGAAAAATTACTCTAGACAAACATTTGTGTTTCTTTATTGCTTAATTGTGTTGAAATTTCTTCTTCTGCATTCTACTGTACGGACGTAAATGTCGTGAATAAAGCACCACTTCCATCTCGTGTGTTCAAGAGAACAAAATCGTCACTTCCTGGGAAAGAGATTGATTTCAACAAGAATCCATGCGACTGGAAGTTTAGTGCGGGGACGAAAATTTCCTCATGCAGATTTTGGTACGTTCAAGTTGATCACACAAATTTTGACTTACTGAGTTTAGTTTGACTTCTGTGTGACTTGTGCTTCATACATCGCTAAACTATTGACAACAGAAAATGCCATAATTTCGCTGAGACCGCATTTCCATTGTGTTTTTTTTTAATGTAATATCCCATAATTAGCTAATGACTTCCAAGTCATTAGCTAATTTTGCTTTACAGATGTAAAGCAAGTCTTACCACAGAAAGAGACGCCCACAGGCTGTTGCATCCTCTGCTCTGGTGTGGAGGGCACAGTTAGGGCGATGGCCAGCATGCTACCCAATGAGGTGCCCACCCACAGGCTGGGCACTGCCACAGTCTCACTCTTCTTGGACAGCCAGTCACAAAAATAGAAGGAGGAAATGACCTCACGTGACTCTCTGTCAATGCTGGTCACACTGGAGCTGCGTGAACGGCTGAACGAGTTGTCCCTGGCGTCTGAGGACACGGTGACCCATCAGTGACAAAAACACAACAATAAGAGGACAATTAGCATGACTTTTTTCAAATTAAGTCTGAACCACCTCAGGACACCTGAAATCAAAGGACAAAAATAGCTTAATAACCATTAAGCAGTTAATATACTGATGATACATTCTTAGTAAATAAATAGTATTAATATAAACTTTGTTTCAGTGTAGTGTGTAATGTGTAAGACATACATCAACTGCACACAAAACGTTGCCATGAAATCACCGTAACATTTCCATTCAATATGAAGAAAACTTGCAATCACCAATTACAGAACATTGTTATGCTGTTTTATTTTCACGCTCAGAGACCCAGATGCATACAGATATCTTTCTGGCAAGCCTATAACACTAAATTTAGTATAAATGCACATTCTAAAAGCAATGCAAAGATGAGTCTCACCAAAACGGATAAAAAAATTTCTGGCTCATGTTTTACTCCAAAATCAAAAGACAAAATAATAAACTATTTTCTGCACAAAGACTGCATAAAACCTAAAAAAAAAAAATTATAGTTTGGAGTGAAATATGACCCAAGCTTTATTTGTTTGTGAGATTTACCTGTAAAATGTCTGAAATGTGATAGTAAACTTAAAAAAAATGTTTGATGATGTGTTTTATATATATATATATTTGTGTGTGTGTGTATTTTGGGATGATGAACAAATTTTTTGAGCTTTGTGTAATGTTTCTGTATTGCACTAATAATATCAAGTGATAGTAAACTTAAAAAAAAGGTTTGATGATGTGTTTTATATATATATATATTTGTGTGTGTGTGTGTGTGTGTATTTTGGGATGATGAACAAATTTTTTGAGCTTTGTGTAATGTTTCTGTATTGCACTAATAATATCAAACTTGAATCTGTTTAAAATCAGACTACGGAGAAAAAAAAGGTGAGGGAATGTTTCAGTTTCACCAAAACCAACATTGGACGCCATCATTCAAGACAACAGGCAAAGCCCACACGGCAGGCTCCAGTGAGAGTTAGTATGAACCAGACCAGGTCAGGTCAGCCTAAAATAAAGCCACTCACTGAGGTCACAGAATGAGGTCTCACGGAAAGACACTGCACGCTGCTTCTTCATTTCCTTCACTGAACTCTGCTGTTTCTTACCAGGGAGAGAGCAGTGACGCTGTAACCTCCTTTCTACACGCACAACAGTGCAGAGTACATACATTGCACCTTAAAACATCTGTTCATTTTTCCGTTCTTGCATCCAAGTATATTATAGGTCTATAGCACATGAAGCTAGAAGCTAGTGCATGATATTCTGGAAGCATGTAGGATTTAAAGTTATTTGCTGCATGCAAAATCATTGAATTTATTATTGCAGTGCCTATCATTTTAAATTGATTCAACTGCCACATAAAAACAAACCCAACGGTGAATCTTGATTTTTTTTTAGACCTTTACTGTTTAAGTGTGCAGCTCTAGACCAGAATAAGCTGCAAACTGAACCAAACTTTTTGCTGATAATCTATGTAGACTGATTAAAGTAACGCCCATTTTATGTCAGCGTGGAAGAAATTCATCCCCTGCAAAAGAGTCACAGCTACTCCTAGAAACTAAAGTGAGAGAACAAACTCTTACCATCTTTATGATCAGCAATCATGTTAATTTTCCGGGATATCTTAGCTGGAAAAAAGAAAACATTGTTCTGAACACATAATCAAAGCCATTCATCTGGGAAATCATGCTTACTAAAGAAGTTAAATAAGTATTAATCAACTGTTTCTAGAGAGAAATAAGCAGGTTGAGACTAAGTTTATCAGCTGGAGGATCATGATGTAGAATGAAGCCAAAGAGCAGCCATGAGCCCATCAGCAGCCTTAAAACGAGATGTTTGTTCATCTAGTATGTTACAATCAGAAGCAACTCGATCATGCCTGGAAAAATGCATTGAGATTAGTGGCAATGAAACGTCTCGGTTACGTATGTAACCCTCGTTCCCTGAAGGAGGGAACGGAGACGTCACGTCCCGTCGCCACAGCTCCTGTACCACCGCTGAGCGGCCGGGTCACCGGCTCGGCTCCTCAGCGAAAACCTGAATATGCGCTGCATCTGCTGCCTACTTATACTCACGCTGTGATCAGCGGCAGCTGGATGCAATAATCGCATGCCAATGTGCATTGGCTCGTTTAGTTTACACTCGAAGTAGATTGGTCCCTCTAAGCGAGATCCCAATTCGTCGGTCATCCGACGTGACGTCGAGAGTGACCGACTGAAAGGGAACGTCTCGGTTACGTATGTAACCCTCGTTCCCTGAAGGAGGGAACGGAGACGTCACGTCCCGTCGCCACAGCTCCTGTACCACCGCTGAGCGGCCGGGTCACCGGCTCGGCTCCTCAGCGAAAACCTGAATATGCGCTGCATCTGCTGCCTACTTATACTCACGCTGTGATCAGCGGCAGCTGGATGCAATAATCGCATGCCAATGTGCATTGGCTCGTTTAGTTTACACTCGAAGTAGATTGGTCCCTCTAAGCGAGATCCCAATTCGTCGGTCATCCGACGTGACGTCGAGAGTGACCGACTGAAAGGGAACGTCTCGGTTACGTATGTAACCCTCGTTCCCTGAAGGAGGGAACGGAGACGTCACGTCCCGTCGCCACAGCTCCTGTACCACCGCTGAGCGGCCGGGTCACCGGCTCGGCTCCTCAGCGAAAACCTGAATATGCGCTGCATCTGCTGCCTACTTATACTCACGCTGTGATCAGCGGCAGCTGGATGCAATAATCGCATGCCAATGTGCATTGGCTCGTTTAGTTTACACTCGAAGTAGATTGGTCCCTCTAAGCGAGATCCCAATTCGTCGGTCATCCGACGTGACGTCGAGAGTGACCGACTGAAAGGGAACGTCTCGGTTACGTATGTAACCCTCGTTCCCTGAAGGAGGGAACGGAGACGTCACGTCCCGTCGCCACAGCTCCTGTACCACCGCTGAGCGGCCGGGTCACCGGCTCGGCTCCTCAGCGAAAACCTGAATATGCGCTGCATCTGCTGCCTACTTATACTCACGCTGTGATCAGCGGCAGCTGGATGCAATAATCGCATGCCAATGTGCATTGGCTCGTTTAGTTTACACTCGAAGTAGATTGGTCCCTCTAAGCGAGATCCCAATTCGTCGGTCATCCGACGTGACGTCGAGAGTGACCGACTGAAAGGGAACGTCTCGGTTACGTATGTAACCCTCGTTCCCTGAAGGAGGGAACGGAGACGTCACGTCCCGTCGCCACAGCTCCTGTACCACCGCTGAGCGGCCGGGTCACCGGCTCGGCTCCTCAGCGAAAACCTGAATATGCGCTGCATCTGCTGCCTACTTATACTCACGCTGTGATCAGCGGCAGCTGGATGCAATAATCGCATGCCAATGTGCATTGGCTCGTTTAGTTTACACTCGAAGTAGATTGGTCCCTCTAAGCGAGATCCCAATTCGTCGGTCATCCGACGTGACGTCGAGAGTGACCGACTGAAAGGGAACGTCTCGGTTACGTATGTAACCCTCGTTCCCTGAAGGAGGGAACGGAGACGTCACGTCCCGTCGCCACAGCTCCTGTACCACCGCTGAGCGGCCGGGTCACCGGCTCGGCTCCTCAGCGAAAACCTGAATATGCGCTGCATCTGCTGCCTACTTATACTCACGCTGTGATCAGCGGCAGCTGGATGCAATAATCGCATGCCAATGTGCATTGGCTCGTTTAGTTTACACTCGAAGTAGATTGGTCCCTCTAAGCGAGATCCCAATTCGTCGGTCATCCGACGTGACGTCGAGAGTGACCGACTGAAAGGGAACGTCTCGGTTACGTATGTAACCCTCGTTCCCTGAAGGAGGGAACGGAGACGTCACGTCCCGTCGCCACAGCTCCTGTACCACCGCTGAGCGGCCGGGTCACCGGCTCGGCTCCTCAGCGAAAACCTGAATATGCGCTGCATCTGCTGCCTACTTATACTCACGCTGTGATCAGCGGCAGCTGGATGCAATAATCGCATGCCAATGTGCATTGGCTCGTTTAGTTTACACTCGAAGTAGATTGGTCCCTCTAAGCGAGATCCCAATTCGTCGGTCATCCGACGTGACGTCGAGAGTGACCGACTGAAAGGGAACGTCTCGGTTACGTATGTAACCCTCGTTCCCTGAAGGAGGGAACGGAGACGTCACGTCCCGTCGCCACAGCTCCTGTACCACCGCTGAGCGGCCGGGTCACCGGCTCGGCTCCTCAGCGAAAACCTGAATATGCGCTGCATCTGCTGCCTACTTATACTCACGCTGTGATCAGCGGCAGCTGGATGCAATAATCGCATGCCAATGTGCATTGGCTCGTTTAGTTTACACTCGAAGTAGATTGGTCCCTCTAAGCGAGATCCCAATTCGTCGGTCATCCGACGTGACGTCGAGAGTGACCGACTGAAAGGGAACGTCTCGGTTACGTATGTAACCCTCGTTCCCTGAAGGAGGGAACGGAGACGTCACGTCCCGTCGCCACAGCTCCTGTACCACCGCTGAGCGGCCGGGTCACCGGCTCGGCTCCTCAGCGAAAACCTGAATATGCGCTGCATCTGCTGCCTACTTATACTCACGCTGTGATCAGCGGCAGCTGGATGCAATAATCGCATGCCAATGTGCATTGGCTCGTTTAGTTTACACTCGAAGTAGATTGGTCCCTCTAAGCGAGATCCCAATTCGTCGGTCATCCGACGTGACGTCGAGAGTGACCGACTGAAAGGGAACGTCTCGGTTACGTATGTAACCCTCGTTCCCTGAAGGAGGGAACGGAGACGTCACGTCCCGTCGCCACAGCTCCTGTACCACCGCTGAGCGGCCGGGTCACCGGCTCGGCTCCTCAGCGAAAACCTGAATATGCGCTGCATCTGCTGCCTACTTATACTCACGCTGTGATCAGCGGCAGCTGGATGCAATAATCGCATGCCAATGTGCATTGGCTCGTTTAGTTTACACTCGAAGTAGATTGGTCCCTCTAAGCGAGATCCCAATTCGTCGGTCATCCGACGTGACGTCGAGAGTGACCGACTGAAAGGGAACGTCTCGGTTACGTATGTAACCCTCGTTCCCTGAAGGAGGGAACGGAGACGTCACGTCCCGTCGCCACAGCTCCTGTACCACCGCTGAGCGGCCGGGTCACCGGCTCGGCTCCTCAGCGAAAACCTGAATATGCGCTGCATCTGCTGCCTACTTATACTCACGCTGTGATCAGCGGCAGCTGGATGCAATAATCGCATGCCAATGTGCATTGGCTCGTTTAGTTTACACTCGAAGTAGATTGGTCCCTCTAAGCGAGATCCCAATTCGTCGGTCATCCGACGTGACGTCGAGAGTGACCGACTGAAAGGGAACGTCTCGGTTACGTATGTAACCCTCGTTCCCTGAAGGAGGGAACGGAGACGTCACGTCCCGTCGCCACAGCTCCTGTACCACCGCTGAGCGGCCGGGTCACCGGCTCGGCTCCTCAGCGAAAACCTGAATATGCGCTGCATCTGCTGCCTACTTATACTCACGCTGTGATCAGCGGCAGCTGGATGCAATAATCGCATGCCAATGTGCATTGGCTCGTTTAGTTTACACTCGAAGTAGATTGGTCCCTCTAAGCGAGATCCCAATTCGTCGGTCATCCGACGTGACGTCGAGAGTGACCGACTGAAAGGGAACGTCTCGGTTACGTATGTAACCCTCGTTCCCTGAAGGAGGGAACGGAGACGTCACGTCCCGTCGCCACAGCTCCTGTACCACCGCTGAGCGGCCGGGTCACCGGCTCGGCTCCTCAGCGAAAACCTGAATATGCGCTGCATCTGCTGCCTACTTATACTCACGCTGTGATCAGCGGCAGCTGGATGCAATAATCGCATGCCAATGTGCATTGGCTCGTTTAGTTTACACTCGAAGTAGATTGGTCCCTCTAAGCGAGATCCCAATTCGTCGGTCATCCGACGTGACGTCGAGAGTGACCGACTGAAAGGGAACCAGCACCGATCAAGAGTCAGAACACCTGGAGCCTCATTTCTCTCCAAAAAGTGTGTGTGATCGCCCTGTCTATGATTTCAGATGATCAGTAGAGATCTGTGTGAAAACATGATTCAAAATCAAAAATATGTTAAATGTCTGACATCATTTTCATCATCCTGTGTATTTTTACCCTTGAAACGCACCAGAGCAGAGTAAAAGCCTGTAGAAAAAAAAAGGTTAGAAAAAAGCACTCCTACAGGAGATTCAATTTTGACATGATGAGAATAAAACCGTTTTAATCTTAAAAATCATCATGTGCAGTTTTCAATCTATCTTTTACTACTGTTGACTACTTCTCAAATAAGTTCTTACTGGTCCACCATTTATTGGCACACTCAACCACCAAGCAACAGACACAAAAAGCTCTAGCTCAGCTCTACTACACACTTAAGCGAACCCATTTTAATTTGTTTGGTTAGTTCATTTGGTTAGTGCACAAGAGCCCATTTAGCACAGAAACGGAGAGACCTAGACTGCTGTAATATGAACATTATACAGTACCAAAGTCACTGGCAACAGTCTTGGATATCCGCTTGCTTTTGGACATCACTGGAAAATGTGTTAAATAGAACCAATCAAAGAAAATAAAAGCTTTCCTAGGTCAAAAGAGCCTTGTTTCTAAAAAGTGTGTTTACAATGTACCGTACCCTTGTCAATGAACTTTTGTTTGCTGTCTTCATCAGAATTGCACGGTGAACCGGAGCCTATAGCAACAACGCAGTCTGCATAATAATGTGATACAGCCTATGGAGTCTTACGTAACTTTTGGCAACTATCTGCATATCAAAGTCAAATTCCTTGTAAATGAAATGTACTTAGTCAGCACACCTGACTGGGATTCTGATGACACTTGCAGAATTGTTTTATTTTTTGCTGTGCTATAGAATTTTTAACTATAATAGAGCTTCACGTCCAATGCTCTGGCATTGCAGTGTTTATCAATATGTCTGTCTATAAGTTGCAGTGTGTATTTTCTGCATCACCAATGGAATTGCATTGGTTTGGCGGGACTACCAGTTTGTTCAAACCATGCCGACATGGGTCTTTTAGTTCAGTTTAGTGCTGCAGAAATGACACATTGCACCTTAAAAGGCACAGTCCACACAAAATGAACATGTTGTCATCATGAACTCATCCTCATGTTGTTCTAATACGGTTTTATTCTCCTTTGTTAAACACAAGTGGCTAGACATTTATTTTGGCTTGACAACATGTTGCTTTGCATTTTATGTTAAAAACATAATAAATAAATATATATATATATATATGGTTTGATGTCAGTGGCTCTCATATGTCATGTGACCACTTGTGACATGATGCAACCACAAATTATATGAGGTCTGGTCTGTTAATCTCAGTTAATGTATAGATTCAGAATACTTGAAATACAGATGCATATTAAAATATTTTCCATTTTTGGTGCTTGGCAGTATAAAATGAAAGTGGGTGGTGGGGGTGTTCTGCCTCCTTAAATACATGTTTGGAACAACACAAGAGTGAGTAAATTATGACAAAAGCTTGATGTTTGGGTGAACTGTTCCTTTCAGGGTCTGTCAATCATCTCATCAGAAAACTACCGTCAATCCACGCTCTCAATACTTTTTGTTTTACCAGTAAAATCTTACAATGCAGAAAGAATGAGGACATCTTTACCTGAAGTTGGTGATTTGCATCTCTCCTCTGGTGCGGCTGATGCATCATTACCATCACAAAGACCTGTTGAAAACAAACAAGCCTAAACCGAACAGCCAGGATGACTTTACACAATGAAAATCACATAACACTTAAATAATAAATCAACACAAAAATAGACTATAGTGTTAAACAAAGAGAAAAAGAAGAATGCAGACAGATATAAAGAGAAGGAAAAGATCTTTGATGAGTGCCATGTGACTTACTGAGGTAAGAAGAACGAAGCTTTTTCACAGATTCAGAATAAAAGTTAGAGAGGCCGGACATGCAAGACTTCTTATGCAGAGTGTCTTTACGAAACCACAGAGAGAGACGAATATTGAAAGGGTGAGACAAAACAATGACACAAAATCAAATGAACAGCTAGAAGGCCTTTGAACTGACAGAGTCCAGAGACTGAATTCAGGACATTTTTTCCGCTTTATTATTTTCAATAATCGAGCGAGGTCTAAAAATAATAAAGAATAGTTGACAATAATTGCATAGCAATGCAAAGTATTAGTACTGTACATTAAAATTTACATTTAAAGTATGAATAAACTGCCTTTTCAAACACCGTCAGATTTTTTATATCAGTGCATCCCTAACAATAATGTCACATGGCCTTAAATTCAATCTGTTGGCATCTGTGTATTTCAAAGACTGAAACTCATATGAGTGAACAACAAAAAGAACAAGCAAAGACATGGGACAGAAAAGAACAAACACCAGCACCCCTTTTGGAGTATATGGATCGGATGATTTTCTAAGATCGCTGCAGATGGTTCCTCGGCCAGAGATGCAGGAGCATCACGGTCCGTAGACTGACACTGCTCATGACGAGCATGTGCTTTACTTTATCAGACAGAAACACAGACTGACAACATGCAGAGGTTATGATTATTAGTAAGAAGATGAAGCTTTCTCTTTGTTGTCTGTTCACCTGCCGAGGGCTGTCTGGTTTTGCGGGGCGAGTGTGGTTGTCTGTGGTGAGGATCTGTTGAGCCATATAGCTCAGCGGTGCTCACGTTCAGAAGCAGAGTTTTCTGAAGGTAATCAACCACTGCAAGTCCGTTACCATTGCCAAAAGCAACTCTGTAAAACACACAACAGATACACACTACCGGTCAAAAGTTTGGAATCATTAAGATTTATTAAATTAAGATTTGGAATCATTAAAGATTTTTTATGATGTTTTTGAAAGAAGTTTCTTCTGCTCACCAAGGCTGCATTTATTTGATCAAAAATACAGTAAAAACAGTAATATTGTGAAATATTGTTACAATTTAAAATTAAAATAACTGTTTTCTGTTGTAATATATTTTAAAATGTAATAAAATGAATCTTCAGCATCATTACTCCAGTCTTCAGTGTCACATGATCCTTCAGAAATCATTCTAATATGCTGACTTGCTGCTCAAGAAACATTATTATTATTATTATTATTATCAATGTTGAAAACAGTTTTTGCTGCATAATATATCCGCCAGCGGTGAATTACTTAAGAAGTTAAATGTCAACATTTTATTGAAAATAAAATTGCCTATAAATAAAAGCAAGAAAAAAAGGCCCTTAAGCATCTATAACTAAAAAGTAAACTGCTTTTTCTTAGCTTTGACAGTTTGCTTTACAACATTTGCACAGCATTGATTTAATCACCATTTCTACTCAAGCCTCCAGGACACACCAGATATTAAACTGAAATCTCCACCCTTAAACCTGCTACCTGAAAATATTAAACTTTAAATTCAGCAACACATGAGTTTATGGTAATCAGATATAAGAGCATATTGTAGCTAATTACATTTGTGCATTTCAATAGTGTTTGAGTAGTTCAAATGTTTAATTATTGTAATGAAGAACAATTATTCAAGCATGGCTGCTAGGTTTTAATATGAAGGATCATGACAGATAACGCGTGTCTGAAAGATAATGAACAGCTGTTGTGGAAAGGAAGTGTTTTTAATTGCTCAGTAGTTTGTGCTGTCGTTTCGTGGACTTACAGGCCATATGCAGAGTTGACGGCCAGGCTGGTGATCGGTTGTGGCGGCTCCCCACTGACCCACACCAGCTGAATGAGCAGCTCCACCTGATAACCCGCAGACTGTTTGAGAGGAGAACTCCTGACCCTGGCCAAATAAGACACAGGACCCAATTAACTACATGCTATCAAAAGCACAGACCAAATCATGTGGTCAAACAGCCAGACATTTAAGCAAAAATCTGGTCCACATGGCCAAATTTATGGCCCAAACCTGTGAACTTACACAGGAAAAGACCATTTCATCAACATGTGAAGCGATCAAAGTCTGAAGTTTTAGTTTTGTTGTTTTTGCATGCTGCTTAGAGGTTAGTAAATCTGAAATAAATGAAAACAGACTGTACTTGAGACAGGGCACGTTATCTCGCAGGCCGTCAGACGAGTTGTTGCTGCTGGTGGAGGGGTGGGACTGAGGCAGGCTGGTCTGAGGGCTGGATGAGGTTCCTGGGGTGGACACAGTCGACGCCTGCTCACCTCCGCACTCGGGAGACTCCACTTCATTCAGCTCACACTGCATACGCACCTCCAGGAGCTACAGACACAAGACAACTGTCATCAACTCTATACAAACATATGCATGTTCACAGATCCATATGCCCATAGATGGAGATACAGATTTCCATGAATTTCACAGCCAAAAAAGAAAAAGAAAATGTCCATGAGTTGACATGACAATTAATTTTACTCTGCTCATAGAAAAGTGCCAATTAATTTTTTCTGTTATATATTCTTCATTTATCTGGAAAGAAAACAACACAAATTTTGTCCATAAACACAAAATTATCTATGCAAATAATTTAATACTTTAGAATTTATAATATATATATATTATTTAAATTCTGGAAAAAGATTAAATTCTGGAAAAAAAATAAGAAAACTCAAGAAAAAGAAACAGGGACAAACAAAGGAATATCTGGCATAAAAGGAAATATATAGGAGGAACATTAAGTTGAACTGCATATGGTGACACTGTTATCAACAGTTATCAACATTCCACTGTTACCAAATATAAACACATTATTATATTTTTATACACAGATTTCTCTTGTAAAGTGACTCACAACATTCATTTCTAATTGAGAAATCTCTTGGGGAGCCTTATATCCCGCTAATCAGGACCCCAAAAGGAAGATTTTTTCCAGGCTTGTAAGTATAAATAAGTTTTTTTACCCGCTATTAATTATATTTGTAATATTTATAACGTAAAATAAGTGAGAGCTTTACTCATTTGTGTGGATGCAGCATATGGAAGTCTAACTGTTGGAAACCATGTGTCAAAACAACTTAATGTTTAATGAAATATCCTGCAGTGTGCATACTAAACTCCATCTAAAACGGCTTTAAACAACATTTTTCTAATTGCATTATGATCACCATGCAGTTTTTTGCAACCTCATATTAATATTAAACATTTGTCATATAGCAGGACCATTTAAAATGAACTCATGAAATGATTAAAAGTGGTAAAGAATGTAAATCAAATGCTGACCAGCAGCATCTGAAATGTCTCATAGACAAATCTATCCATTTTAAACTAATATCTACACATATATACATCCTGCATTTAAATGGGTCAGACCTGAACCACTTCAGTGGTGACTTCCTGTTTGCTGAACCTGTACACTATGACAAGAGCCGATACTCCAGCCACACAGAGCACACGGCTCTCTGGACACCAGGACAGGATCTGAATGGCGAACGGATCTTCATCCACAATTTCAGTGCTGGATTTCTCCTCTTTACCGCGGGGCTTCTCAAACACCTTCGCAGTTTTCAGCTTATACAAAACCTGCAGCATTACTGACAGACACAAAAGAACATATTCATTATCAGTTATCTTCATTAGTTGTTGCTAAATGTTTTTTATTTGCAGATGGAACTTGCAAACCTTAACTGCATTTTCTGATTTACATATCGTATAGAGAAATCTGCAAAATATCGACAAAATCTGTAAAAATGTCTTAAATGTAGCTGAGAGTGCTTTTACTCTTATTGGTACCTGAAAGCAAAATCAAACTGGCCAACATATTTATCTGATTATTACTATTTTTCCAACTCAAAATAATGCTGTAGATTCTACTTGTGACATAAAACATAAAAGTATGTTTTCCGAGACAGAAACTCACATGCTGAGGCATCCCAAAACTTGATCGATCCATCAGCATGCCTGTTGTTTCAAGAACAAAACAGAAGAAAACTATAACAGCCCTGGCTCCAAACCGAAAACCATTTTTCCTTCTAATACCAAAAAACTATTTCCCTCTCTAATCCAAATATTAAACGTGAAAAGGCTTCAGTACAGCAAATAGAGCGTGTATGCGAGAGATTGCTTACCCAGTGATGATCATCTCTGAGAAACTTAGTGTTCCCTGGCCCCAGTTACCTCCACTTATGGGCCATTCCTGCATAAAAACACAGATTTGGACCAGCCGTTTTAGGACTATGCATTTTCTTAAACAGCGGAGGGCAAAATGTTACCTTCTTACTGAACCCTTGTCTGTTCTGTCGGGAGCCCACTGAGTAAAGTGCAGGAATGACTTCAGCTGGACAGTCCGCAAAATATTCGCAGCAGGTCACCGGAGACTCGTGGATGGACAGAGGATAAGGATTCTCGAAGATCGGATACCTGTACAGAGAGCTTTTTATAAAACAGCTGCACAAGCAAAGACAGCCTGTTTCACATTTGGCATTTACTCACCCAATTTGTGCAAGGTCAATGACAACCAAATCCTTCTCCAGCAGGACAACAACCGCATAAGGCTCCTGGAAATCTGTGGGGATACAGAAAGAACAATTCTTTTAAACAGTTAAATGGGACATTTTCACAAAATACCATTTATTTTTCTTACTTATCTAGTGAATTTTTTTTTTTGATAAATGCTTTTTATAACTAGATTTTTATTTTTGTTCTTGCATAAATGATCTACTTTGCAACGACTTTCTGGTCTAAAAATTATTGTTCGTTAAAAGAAAAGAAATCTAAAGTATTTTTTTTCCCATTACATAGCCCGACATAGAGCACACCGTCTAGTTTTAATTTGTCAAGATTTAACTACAGAAATAAATAAATATAAATAACATAAACACATGTCATAGAAAAGCATATATAAATATATAAATAATATAAATGTATATAACATTTAATTATAATAACACATATATACTGTATATGATTCATTTGATGAAAAAGAGTCTAAAATATTTTTTCCCATTATATCGCCCAGCCCAACATATAGATCTTAGTCTAGTTCTAATTTGTAAAGTTTTAACTACAAAATAAAAATCATTAAATAATATAAATAATAATACAAAATAAAAAATATGATGATATATATGAAAATAACTTAAAAAATGTAAATCAATGCTGCTTTGTTTTCTTTAATTGTATTTTGACTCTGTTGTTTGTAAAGGCACTGTTAAATATACAGGAAACGTTATGGGAGAAAATCCAGCGATAGGTGGGGCAGTGACTTGCCGTTTGGATATGGGGTTTCACACAGTGTAAGGAAATCCACTATGGGGTAGTCCATCTCCAGCACTGCAGTGCTTTTCCCATGCATCACAGTCAGACAGGCTCGCCTACCCACTGTATCATATGACAAACCTCCACACAGTATCATGAATGGGTCCCTTAACAAAACAAATGAACAAATCTCATTTTTCCATGATGCAAAGAGAAGCCAAGCCGGAAGTGAAACAAATTAGTGCTTCATTCAGAAAGAGTGGAATGAAGAATATGATTAAAAGCAATACGAAAAGTATTGTCATATTAGCTGTATCTACAGTATGTCAGTCTTCTGAAAAACATCATGTCATCCCTGTAAAACCCATAAAACAGAAGCATCTATGCCAGACAGTCTCTCGCAATGTGAGGTTGCACAAGTCTCAAACCAATGCATCACGAGAAAACGTATTGTGCAATTAGTTTTATATTTCATGTCAGTCTTCTGAAAAACATCAGGTCATCTCCTTAAAACCATAAAACTGGAGCACCTATGCCAGACAGTCTCTTGCAATGCAACGTGTGTAATGCATCATGCTCTGTTTGCTTCAAGAATGTGACCCTGAGTTCAGCTTCCGCTGAAGCCTTACCCTGCCCTGGTAGTTTTGTACTCCACTTTCAAGATGGGTTTGCATGGCTCCGGCTTCTTTCCATCCTTAGGCTGTTTACCTGGGAGAGAATATTGCATGATAAACAAGGTGTGCAAATAAATATGCCTTCGTGTATTTTTATTTCCTTTTCTATCGCCAGTATCGGTGTATTTTTATCATAGGAACCAAAATAAATTGAGGGTAGAAGTCTTTAGGCATCTCATGGTTTGATTTTAATCCATGGTTTAAGAATCATGATGCATTTGTAAAAGGGTTGCTTTGCTTCAGCCTTAAGTATATGATGTTTTTAGTGGAAAAAAACCTGCATTATTAAAGCTGAAGTTTGTAATTTTTTGGAGGTTGAAACACATTCCTCTTCCCTATTTAATGTGCAGTGAAAACTATGGACCCTTTTCACATTTCCAGGGTTTTCAGAAGCAGAAGTTGTCATAGTTGGATAAACTTCTATAGTGGTGAACAACAACAAAAAATAAAATTTTTGCTCTCCCATTAGCACTAATAGCAAAAATCCATGATAGCATTTCTATGACTTTACAAATGAGGAAAACAGTATAGAGAGATTAATAACATTGGTCAGAGAAGAGTCACTCCCTTTAGCCGTTGTGTTAGAAACACTCACACAGTTAGTTAGCATTAACCGGTTTTGTGTAATTTAATGCCAAGGTAATGAAACAAATTATATTTTTTTATTTATTGATTTATTTTTAATGGAAATACACAAAACTTTGCTAGATTTTAAAATGTTAATAACAGTGGAAACGTGTGTCGTCACAGTCTGTGAAAAGGGTCCATAAGTAATCATTCATATGCTGATTGTCTGAAATTATAATGACTCGTTAAAAACATTGATCTTTTTCAGAAACCTGTTTAGAAACAATCATTTTTATTTCACTGGTGCTGCTAACGGAACTCAAATGACACACTTCACCTCTATGGTCTTTTGATATTTATTCTGTGCTCCCTGGAGCGCTCAACATGAGGAACTTGGAAGGGAGTTTGTTTGGGCAGAAGCTTACCATGCGGTGTAATGATCTGGGCAGGCTTGGCAGGAGCGCGTATATTCCATGTGGTAAGCGTGCCATCAGAGTGACTGCACACAAACTGTTTCCCCTCGTGATGCCAAGCCACAGAGTGGATCGCCTACGGGTCAAACAAAGGATGAGTAATCAACCACAAGAGAAACCAGGTCAGGCAAACTACGGTTCATGTGTTGTGACAGTAAATATGAGTCAACAAAAACATAACAAACAACTTAGTTCCGTTCCTCATAGATAACACAAAGGCTTCTGAAAAAAGTTACTTCCTTTAGACTAGAGTTGTTTATTTGAGTACTCCATAAATAAATCAAGTGATATGTTCATTTTGGCACATATATGTCACCATATACACTGTAAATTTATTTATTTATTTTTTTGATGTTGAAAATAAAACAAAGGTTATTGGTGTATGTTTTACAAGAAAATACTATTTAGAATTTTTGTGATTATCAATATGGCTTTAAAATAATAACAATATGTGACCCTGGACCACAAAACCAGTCTTAAAGGGGTCCTATTATGCTCTTTTACAAAGTCTTGATTTTGTTTTGGGGGTGTACTAGAACATGCTCTCATGCTTGGTGGTTCGAAAAAGGCATTATTTTTCACATAATTTACATTATTAAAATACCTTTCTCCCCAGCCTGGCACAAGCGGCTCGATTAGTTCCGGCTTTGATGAACTTCTTCATCGTCTCGTCTGATGCACTCAACCAAGCGTTCTAACCACAATTTTGCACCCTCAGATTCCAGATTTTCAGATAGTTGTATCTCGGCTAAATATTGTCATATCCTACCAAACCATACATCAATGGAAAGCTTATTTATATGACCCTTATGACTGGTTTTGTGGTCCAGGGTCACATATCAATTATTATTTTTAGTAGTAGTACTTTTATTTTTCGCTAAATAAAAATTACTAAAAAAACAAAATATAAAATAAAAATAGTATTTAAAAAAATTATTATTATTTTATTTTACATTACAACTGTAAAATTACAATGTTAATATTCACCTTAATTCTTTCATTTTCAAATATAAAAACCAAGAAAATATTATTTCAGTCTTTCTACTTCAAAATTTCACATTTAATTCAATGTGTTACTTGACTTTCTTAATAATTAATTGTGAAATTTACTATCAATTTCTGAGTGAAAATTTTTTCCCTATCTTTTAATGTGATGTGTAACTTTTAATGTGTAATTTACTGTCTTATGATGTGAACAGCAAGTTACCACCAAAAATGTCATAACTAATACTAAAATTAAACATGTGAATGGAAGGTTGACTGGAGATGTACAGCTGTCAATGAATTTTAAAGTAAAGTTTACTGTATTAAAGAGAATAACATGCCACTATTGTTGTGTTTTCGTGATCAATCACTACTGTCTCATCTGAGTACTTGGAGTACATCCCATCTCTACTGGAGACCTTCCTTCCTTCCATTCAAGGATGTTAAGGAACAAAAGTAATAAGCTTTGCTTTAAACAATGCTCTAAGTTTGTCCGAAATTAAAAAAAGACCTAGACCTCGAAAATGTGACATCCAGTTAGGATGACTGGTCCATATCCTACAATAACAAAGCCTCACCTCATCATAGTTGTATCGATAGTCAGCTTTCTTCGATTTCAAGTCCCAAAGCACAACTATGCCACATTCAAAACCAATTAAAAGCTGCAAAAAAGAGAAACAACTTTTCTGAAATTATGCAAACTGAAAAGCAGAGCAATCAGAAAGTGTATTGTGGGAATATATTTAATCCCAAAGTGTTAAGATTTCGTACTTTCCCTTCGTCCATAGGGTTATCGCTGATATGAACTACAGGTCCAGGGTGACTCTTTGAGGAACTGTTGAAGAGAGGTGAGAGTTTGCGCAGAAAATATTTCAAGGTGGTATGCAGAGTTCATGCATGATGACCTTGAGTAAATATTTGTACATAAGACCTTTAATTAAAATCTCCGAAAGCCAACAGTAGAAGAAAACACATGAGAATCACTGGAGTTCATGGTGTCTAGACACTCACAGTTCAATGGCTTTGTTCCACATGATCACATAGCCTGAGAGGGTGAAGGACTCCACATTGACAATGTGAATGTTCCCTCTTTCCGTGCCCACGTACAGCCATTTACTCTGAAACGGCAAATGGCAAAACGTGATCCTGCCAAAGACAAGGAGAGAGCTGACCTTAATCAAAGTGAAATATTCCCTGTGATTATCTCATACGATGGCGAGCATTTGACTGATTTGTGCCTCGTGACACATTAAGGATGAAATGGCAATAACAACAGAGCGAAATCTGGCAAAATGAATGAGTCACGGTTGATAAATCAACTGGTATTACTGTGGACGACTGTGCATTACTGCCATTGTGTGTCTTCTGAATGGGACACCAGTCAAGACTATATGCATTTGAGGACACTTGAGAACATTGTCCTGCCCTCTTGTCTCTGAACAAACATTCATTTCAAGCCTTCGTGGTCTGTTGATTAACAGAAAACGTAGAAACTCAAAAGTACATTGCTACTTAAAAAAGACAAAAACTTTGAAGGCCCAGCTAAAGGCCAAATTTAGTATTTTCTGAAGAAAATGTAAGTGGTGTTTGCCTGTGCAAACCTTGCAGCCACAAAACTGCAGGAAGCCCTTAAAGTGCTTCTCATCAAGTGAGGGAAGACGTTTGGTGAATGTTGTGTTCCCAAATGCATGTAAAAGTGACCCATTCTCAGAGCAGTTGATATATATATAAATATATATATATATATATATATATATTTTTTTTTTGGCAAACATTATAATACTTTCTCGTTTGCCGTCAGCATTCAGCAATAACGCATTAATATCATTTAAACAAATCTTTGATTGACTAATGAACATTTAATTTCACAAACCTTGTAGACTTAGTCTTAATCCTGCATGATCGCGTGTTCTCTGTGTGACGGTCGATCTGTGCGAATTGAATGCGGACAGGAGGAGAGTTCTGCTTGAATGGAGATGCGCGATCGACAAACTAAACTCGTGATTTCAAATTATGCTGCGCTTTATGCATTTGCCCACGGTCATATTCATGTCATTTTCATTGTGTGCTGTATGTAAAATGAGTGTTACCTCGGCTTTATTTGAAAAAAAAATATATATATATACCTGTATATGATTCCCAATGCACACAAACTTCCCAGAATACTGAGTGCCCTGTTGGTTACAGTGTTTACTTCCTATTCAATTAGATTTTTATTAAATATTTATTTGTGAAAAATGCTTTGTCTTCTAAAGTACTAGTATGTTTATTTTACACAATTATTTTTAATCCATTTTCAAATGATTTCAAATTTCTTAAATATTAATTAAAATAAATAAAATGATATCGGCTTTATATCGGCCACCCTGCTTTCCAAGATACCGCATCGGCTGTCAAAAAACCCATATCGGTCGACCACTATTTGTAATTCATTACATTTTGAACAGATTAAAAGACTAAATATTCAACCAAAAGGTACAGGCAATGTCAGGATTGGAAGAGGGATACAACCTGGAGAAAGTAAGGAGGAGGAAATGACTATACAGGTGGTCAGGGCAGAACTTACTTCATTGACAAGAAACTCCAGCTGGATGACAGCAGATCCGCTCTCATGCCGGCAGTAACACTCCACTCCTGCTTGACCGAATCTGTAGACTCAGTTAAGGTACATACATATCTGAACACCTTAGAGTCCCTATCAAATGTGCTAAACACAAAATATGACTACTGTATATAAATGCATTGCATATTTAAAGGGATATTTCACTCACCCTCATCTAATTATCACATGTCAATTAGAGAAAAACATCTTGGAGCTTTGCAGTAAAAATCACCAGTTTTCATTGTACAGAAAATAGCACAGACTGACCAAGATTCTCCTTTTTCAAGAAAGAAAGAAAAAATACAGGATGCATTATAATAGAGAGACTACAGTATATGCTCTACTGTATGACTATTTAAATGAACAGCATTTAAAAATATACACTAGTGCTGGGCGGTATACCAGTTCATACCGAATACCGGTGTTTATTTTTGTTATGATATGAATTTTTAAAATACTGCAATACCGGTGTATGTCGCTTAAACAACGTTCGGAAAGCGACACTGTTTGAAAGGGGTCCCTTTTCACTGTTTCACTGTGGTGAGGGAACAGCTGTATGTGTTACTAAGCGTGAAAGTTCCGAAACTGAAGCTGTAGAACTAATAGAACGTGATGACACAGAAGAACTCATCCACAATATCCACATTGACCGCCACAAATATCCACCGCCCCCTGCCATCAGCTCCGGCGTCTCACACATACGAGCGCGACTTTAGCACAAGATTAGCAACTTTCAGACCCTTTTAGCGGCTTTTTTCCATAGAATACTCATACTGACAAACCTAGCGACTTTTTTGGATAAACCTTAGCTATGGTTCAGTTGGAAGATTTCGCCAGTGCTGTCCCGCGAATTTTCAAAAATACCGTGATATAAATTTTTGGTCATACCGCCCAGCACTAATATACACCTTCATGTACATTTTACCATAAAAAACAGATCTCTCAATACGTTCATGTTACTTCTGAACAACCCACAGACAATGTAAGTAAGCCACCAGGGTTCGGCACTAGAGGGAATCTGTGTTCCCAGAGGTCTGTGCGTCATATTACTGAGGGTCTTGTCCATTGACTTAACTAAATGGATTACACAAAGTCCCTAATCAGAGTCTCAAGTCTGGTCTGTGAATGTTGCTTCAGTCCTCTGGAGTAATGCACTGTAAATGCTCCCATAAAGCCCTTCTCCAACAGGACAACAACGACTGTCTCAGTCAAACAGTCATTCATATTCACCAGCAGTACCGTGTTGCACTGCATGCTTTCTATGTTCATTTAGGCACAAATGCAAGTACTGTTCCATATCAGGTTGCAGATTCCAGCCTTTTATAATGGGTGAGGAAACTGTTGTGTTGTTGGATGTTTATGCTAACAAGAGCTCTTTAGATTCTCTGTTAGATCGTAATATCATTCAAACACATCCAAAGAAAACCTACAGATACTTTACAGCTTACACTCTTATAAAGGTTACAAAAAGGCGTTTTCACAGCGATGCTATTAAAGAACCATTATGGGTTCTCCAAAGAACCTTTCAGCGAACAGTTCTTAAAAGAACCATTTTTGATTAGTGTGAAGAACATAAAGAACCTTTTGTGCAATAGAAAGGTTCCATGGAAAGGTTCTTCATGGAACCATAGATGCCAATAAAGAACCTGTACCTGAACCTGAGTGTACGGTCAATGTCTGTATAATGTAAAATACAATACGGGCGAGTATGAAGAGCCCTGTGTGACCCAGGGGCAAAGGCTATCTCGCTCTCGTCATATCCTCAGATTAGAAAGCTTCCTATCTGCCAAATAAAATCACTGAAAAACAACATATGGACACTGTATGTTACCTCAGGACATCTAACACATCTCATGCCAGGGAATGAATGCTAAAATAGTTGACATTATAAACAGGAAATGGTTTTCTAATCCGTACTGAATCAGTGGTATCCTGCAGCAGTGTACTAATTTCCTCTTGAGTGACTTAACATATTTATAAGACCTGAGAGCCCTACAAGTACACAGGACCAGCTTACAGTATGTGAAGCTTGACGGCGTCTTTAATACGTTAACTCTGTGTTCTTCGGTCACACGCATCCTACCATTGAAATGTATCATGTGTCTCTGTTAAACAGATCAATTATGGTAAACAACATTGGTAATACTGCGCACAGGAAAAGAGCCATTACACTGAACATGAACTCACCTTGCTGACGCGACGGTTTGCGAACAAGACAGCACCAGAGAGTGCAATAGGGCAATAAACTAAAAAGCAGATGAAACTAATGCCTGTTTTATGAATTTAGTCTTGTTAATATTTCACTGTAACACAGCTTCACTGATCTAGAAACTTACAATTAGTTAGCCACTATTATATAAGGTTCAAATCCCTAACCTATCAATTTGCTTACATTTATAACGCTATATTTTGCAAATTCAGTGAGTAACGAGGCACCAGACAACATAAAAAGTTGAGCTTTTTTACTTCCCTGTGGCCCAAGCCCTATTTATCATTGAGACAATATTAGAAAAATGGATACACAAGATATTATGAACATCAAAAGCTGTCAGGATAACTTTAACATTTCAGCTGCAATCTTTGCACAGGCATGCACCAGCATTTTTATTATGGCAGCTAATAAGTACTATGGCAAAACGATAAGGTTTTGGTCTGTTATGTAGAACAAACAGTGTTCTACTATATTATGTTATTTTGACATAAAATCAAACCTATTTTAATTAAAGAAAATACAGTTCAGTGCTTTTAAAACAGACCTTTTTTCCCATTGGAAATTACTTTCCATTATTGTCTGCATTGAATATTGTCCAATAGTTATGCATCAAAGTTTCGCCAACTAAAAATGTTATGCCAAAAAAAAAAAATATTACAATGAAATAGACTGAAATGGTTTTGGAGGGCCGAAATCACTTAGAGAGGACAGTGACATTTACTTAGATTAGACATTACTTCTCTGATGATGCGTTTTGATTGTTTCAGCATCTATTTCATGCACACAACACGGATAAGCTACAACAAGTAAACATGTCAGCAATGTGGACCAAAAATAATGCTAAAATAGCAATATGTAAAATTTGTTCAGGTGAAACATCAAGATGGGCCTCAATGCAGAGGAATTTTACTACGACTGGCATACTGACTTCAACTACCCAAATTCAACTACCAAAACTTTATTTTCAGTTTCAGTTTTCAGGTAAAATTTCAATTTCGGTACATCATTATTGGGGATAGCATTTGGCTCTCTCCTACATTCATTTCTTGAGATGTGCTGATGGGAAACCGAACAGGAATGTTTACACAGCAGGCTTGCCTTCACCTTATTTGGCAAATGGACTGAATAAATAGCAGAGGGCTGTTATAAATAAGTTGCAGTGGACCACTGACTCATTATTTATTCATAGCTGTAAGCATCAAGCCCTTGCCTTGACCAGCTAGTTTCTCCTCAGCTTAAGCTCTCTGTGGCGCTGGATCAGAGCCCATGGTCAGACAGCAGCTCTCAATATTCCATGGGAGCCGGAGCCCAACCGAACAAACAGATCGCTGTTCGATTCTATTACTGAATATAATGATCTAGGGATGCACTGAAATGAAAATTCTGGGTCAAAACCGAAGCTTTTGGATGCACTTGGCCGAAAACCGAGACAGAAAATGCTTTGTAATGATTATTTATTATTTTATTAAAGGGGTCATATGATGCGATTTCCCCAGTACAGCTGAACTAGCCTACACCATGTTATAGCACAGTAGCGCTACTGCAATCAGGAACAAGTATACTGCATAGAAATTTCCTGTCAGTGAGTTATTTGAGCGGACTTTGTTTTTCCGGTGAGCATGAGTGGTACACGAGCGGAACGCACATTCATAGAGCGGAATACTGAGCGGAGCGTCAAACTAGAGGTCTGCATTCCAGCGGCTCTCCCGCGGGAACCCGACCGGATTTTTTGCGCCGCGGGATTAAATTCCCGAATAAAACGCGGTAGCGGTCGGTAACTCTGGTGTAATTTGAACGGGAGCGGGCGGTCTAACAATATCCCGTTCCCGACGTCCATTTAGAACAGCATATCTGCGCTTTATTCTTATTGACCACCGGTTCAGCCTTCACTCGGACTGTTATGCACGCGCTGCACGCATGCTTTAAACGTCACACGTTTTATTTGCGTGGTCTGTGAGCAGCATGTGCATAACGATGCTCAGAGCAGGCTGTACCGGT
>NW_015627738.1:1174203-1179527 GCF_001515625.1 Sinocyclocheilus rhinocerous
AGAACAGCATATCTGTGCTTTATTCTTATTGACCACCGGTAGGGTTCAGCTTGTGCTCAGGACTGTTATGCACGCGCTGCACGCATGCTTTAAACGTCACGTGTTTTATTTGCGTGGTCTGTGCGCAGCATGTGCATAACGATGCTCAGAGCAGGCTGTACCTGTGGTAAATATACGGCCCTCAGACAGAACAGGCAGGTTGTCGATGAGAGACAGAGCAGAATAAGGATGGAGCAACATGTGGATGCGCTGTCCTTGAAGGACGTTCAACTCAGTTTTGTTTATATTTTGTTTAGCCTATCATTTTAAATGAAAGATGTCGTATTTATTTATTTTTCTCTGCGACACTTTTCCTACTGTGTTAACAGAAAAATGTCAAACGAATTTAGTATTTTGACAAGACAAATAAAAATAGCTAATATGCTACTTTTGTACAACCTACATTTTTATTTTTTCTCTCTCTGCAACACTCTTTCACTATTGTGTTGACAATGTTAAACGAATTGTATCGCGACAAGACGAATAAAAATAAGAAATACAATTTTTGTACAACATTTTTATTTTCTCTGACACTTTTTTTCCTACTGTGTTGCATAAAATATTAAACGAATTTTGTGTCTTAAGATAATTCATATAAATTCAAGTCAAAGTCAATAAATTCAAGACTCTTGACAAGACGAATAAAATAACATACAATTTTGTGCAGAATACACTTTTATTTGTCAGCCTATCTCTCTTTCTTTCAGTAGCGGAAATTTAAACGTGAGATTCTGGAAACGAGATCTAAATTTAGCGGGAGCGGTCGGGTCGGGAAGAAAATTATTCTAAGCGGACAGCGGGTGAACAAAGAGTGAATATATAGCGGGAGCGGGTGGGTGTGGAATAGAACCTTGCGGGAGCAGGACTAAAAAAACAGTCCCGCGCAGACCTCTACGTCAAACCGAGCAGTGACGAGGAGAGTGAAACCTGAGCGCTGAACACTGCTGGGCGGGGCGGGGCGGGGCCCGGCATATATCATTATATGTAGCCTATATTTTCGGCTCGTATTTTCGGCCGAAAATCAAAAGTGCTATTTTCGGCCGATAATTTTCGGCTGCCGAAAATTTGGTGCATCCCTATAATGATCACCACAAACCAGCATATAACACTCTTTCAGGAGAGACACAGAAGCTATAGAACCAAAGATAAATGCGGTCAATATATATATTAAAGTTTAATTTACCTGAAAACTGGGTGTCGTGTTCTTGGGTGATATGAGTCAAAGACAAAAAAAGACATAACAGTATATTAGAATTTGTCCTGTTTAATTAAAAAAATGTCTGAGCTTCCATTTTTTCAGCAGGAAGTTTTTAAAATATATTAAATTATATTAAAATATAATAACATTTAGTATGATCTCTAATCCTTTTATATATTTAATAAGCACAAGTCAAAATAAGTATGTTGTTTCATTTTTACATAAATATATCTGTTACAATGAATGACGATTGAACATTATTTCACCCATATTTTAACATTTTATTTTCACAAAAGTTATTTGAAACATTATACTCTTTATTTGCATTTAATTAGCTTTTTATGAATATAAAATCACTTTTGTGAATTTTATTTGACGTGGGCACAGAAATGGGATGTCTCATGTTTGACCTATATATATATAAGCTGCAAACACTACTGTCATCATTAATAAAAATTACTATGAACAAAACATAACAATGAACAAAAATATATTTTTTTTATTAAATTACTGAAAAAAATGCATGCACAAGGCATGCAAGTGTTAGCAAAACTAACACTTCATTATAAACAAAAACAGAACAGAATGTATTTTTTCTTTTTCTTTTTTCAACAAATGGCTAACACTTGGTTGCACACTGGTGAATTGCTATATTTAAATTCACCTATAAATAAAGAGTTCAGATGCAAAAGTGCCGTCTGAAATTTTCATCTAAAATGAGTATTTGTATCAGGCTCCTATATTTGTTAATTTATTTCACTTTAATGGCATAGAAAAGGCCCTATACATTGCCATTAAAGTAAAATTACTTAACCTAAACATAAGAGCCTGATAAAAATGCAAATTTTAGAAGAAAATTTCAGATGGCACCTAAAGCCTTTTGCATCTGAACTCTTCAAATATACGTTGTGGGGAAAAAGTTAACTGACTGGTTGCATAAAATGTCAGTCAAATGGCCACTTCCTGTCTAAGTGGGCAATTCTTTGCCAGAATACACCATAGTCTGTGAGAATAACTTTAAACAGACCATCCACTAAACATAGGCTTGAGATGAATGCTGGAAAAGATGATAATGTGTGCATATGTGAGGATCTGGATTCACTAAAATTAAACATTCCAGTTGGGCTTCAAACTAGGGACACTTCACAATGAGTCAGTTTGGGGCCAAAACAAAAATCACTGTCCTCTAGTGCAGAACTTTGCTGATCTGTGAGGTTCCATCTGTATAAATTGGCCTAGAAAACACAAAAGTGCTCCTCGTGTACATGTTCTTTAACTTCTTTCTTATTGTCTTGATCTTTTTTTTGCATTGTGACACTACTTTCATGACAATTTCTCATTACGATAACCCACATTAATAAAATGTAAAAACCTACTGTAGTGCAAGTATCTATGCTGATTATCAAAATAATCTAAAGCAGTGCAACAATAATCACTCTGACTCATTTCATTCTTTTGATTTTGGGTCAAAATATGATCTGGATTTGTTCTTGACAGGTTTCATGGGATTTATCCCAAAGTCATTTCCGACTAATATTCAATATGTACATGCAACACGGTTATACACGCTAAAAGGCGCAAATGAACAAAGCTCTGTAACATTTCAAATGGGAAATCCACACAGAAGTTTTACCTTCTAAAGCATCACATTGCCGACCACAAAGGGTGACTCACTTCAAACAACAGGGGCTTCCGCTGAGAGCAAACAGCCATGCAATCTGATAAGGGTGCTGTCATACTATATGCCCTAATAATACAGGCCTCAAGAGCAAAAGATTACAAAGCAGCTAAAGCGGACAGGCTTGTCAACGTTCCCTGCAACCGCTGACATTTGCTCCTGGGAACTAAACAGTGCCAACACGGCAGTAAAGCAGCTCTCAAAAGAGAGAACAAGGAGGAGAAGAGAGGAGATGTGAATGAAGATGAGATGACGTGGAAGGTGAGGACTAGTCAGAAAACTATCCAGAGCTCCAGAAACAATCAAAGCTTTACACACATGCCGGTTCAGCAAAGCACGAGGTTGTACATCTTTAATAAAACTGCCATCGGAGCATAATTAAAATTCTGTCTCTCTGGCCAAGAGCTGCTTGATTAGTTCATTAAATGAGACTTAAATATATCTAATAAAAACACAATCTATTAAGTAGGAAAGGAAGCTCATCAAGACAAGATTCTTGGCCCAAAGTCTTGCTGGAAAGTTGTTAAAGTTTGAAGGTATATGCCTTAGAGTGAGAAAGACAGACAATAGATAATGGCATTGCTACGTGATGCTAGGGTCCTGATAGGTGGTTGCTAAGGTGTTCCGAGTAGTTGCTAAGCGGCTGTCAAGGGGTTCTGAGTTAGTCCTGTCGCGATTATTGATTTTTCGTCAGATCGTGGTTATTTGATCTTATCCCAATTATGTGAGAAAACCACACATTTCAATCATATTTTGCAATTGAAATAAGAGAAATTTAAGCATTTAAAGAAATGCCATCAAATGCAAGTAGTAAATAAAGAGGGAAAAAGAATAGCCTACAGAAAAAAATAAAAAATATTAGTATATAATAATAAAAATATATATATATTAGGGATGTGCGGGTCTAGTCGACTAATCGACTAAACGGTACAGCTCCTACTAGACGACACTGAAAACAATAGTCGATTACACGACAGAAAAAAAAAAGAAAAACAAAAACATGATTTTATCATTCTGTGTCGATCACGTCATCCACTACAACCCGCCGGCGCTGCGATCCCATCCG
This sequence comes from Sinocyclocheilus rhinocerous, assembly GCF_001515625.1. NCBI lineage: Eukaryota > Metazoa > Chordata > Actinopteri > Cypriniformes > Cyprinidae > Sinocyclocheilus > Sinocyclocheilus rhinocerous. The sequence continues at coordinate 1,178,185 of NW_015627738.1, forward strand.
CGTTGTTTTTCTTTTGTTTTTAGACGATATAGCCTACACGAAGTACGTTTTTAAAAGAGGCTATTATACAGTATATACTACACGCACGCACAGAGTTTTTTTTTTTTTCTTACCATCTTTTGGGGGTTTCTTGCTTTTAGACTAGTCGGATACAAAACTTTAGTTTAAACGACAGTCAAATTAGTCGTCGCGCACATCCCTAATAATATATATATATATATATATTCGCCTTTAAGTGGGTTTGCCAACCACCACTACGAGGAAAAGAAGATGCTCAAATGTGAGTGTGATGCGCAAGAAACGATGAGGTCAGTTCTAGCGTTTGAGCTTCCATGTTCAGTGTATTTGATGCACACTTTTGTAATGATCACTTATTCCTTTATCGTTTACTTTTATCTGCCGCCAGACTCTCTGAGACGTTGTTGTTATAACGTTGCTATGGGTTGCATCTTAATTCGGATTTGACTGACAGACTGGGATTCTGACAGTGCGAGCTTCATGCTTGCAAACCATATCTCCACTTTTTCCCATTTATGTTGTAATTATTTTGCTTATTGTACATATAAAAATACAAGAAGTTTATACCAGTAGTCCCATATTCAGAATTGTGACCACAGTCTACTTACAATATCTTATCATTGTAACATGTTTACATTAGGGCTGTGCGATTAATCGAAATCGTCATAAAATCGCGATTTGAGCGTGTGCGATTCCTAAATCGCTTTATAGCACGATTTTCCGCGCCCCCGACCTCCTGCAGTATGCTATATGAACCAATCAAAATGCAGCGCGCCTAAATGGAGCACGAGAACAGAACAGACCGGACGGGCATACAAACGTAACGCCAGGTTCACACACTCCATCTGTGGTGCGGTTTTTTCCACGCCCATGTTAACGGATCAGAGTGTTCACACTGCACCCGATTGCGGTCCGGCAGTGCGCTCCAGGAGCGGTACGTCTGCAGCAGTCATGCTGCGATCGTTTCCGCACAGAGTCTATTTCTGCTGTGCTGCACGCGCTGAATTAAAGTGACAGCGCATTATTCGCGGTAAAAATTAACATGGATTGACACGGAAATTTAGTAATTACACCATAAATGCATATAATTAAAGTCCACTGTTTCACAGTCAACACATGGGTTTTTGGCTAGATTTAAAACAAGGAAAAGTGCACTTTTAGATAAACAAGGCAATAATACAGGTGCATCTCAATAAATTAGAATGTTGTGGAAAAGTTAATTTATTTCAGTAATTCAACTGAAATTGTGAAACTCGTGTATTAAATTAATTCAATGCACACAGACTGAAGTAGTTTAAGTCTTTGGTTCTTTTAATTGTGATGAT
>NW_015627738.1:1180613-1190799 GCF_001515625.1 Sinocyclocheilus rhinocerous
ACTCGCGCAGCACTGGCTGCTGGAGGGGGCTCCATCGGCTGGACAGGTGGCGGAGCGCGTTGTGATAGACCGTCTTCTCCGAGCCCTTCCCCGATCTCACCGACAGGCCGTTGGGATGAGGAACCCAACCACCACGTCGGAGCTGGTGGAGGCTGTCGAGCTGGCGGATGCGGCCCAACACCGGGATGCTGGGGAGCGACCGTTTCCCCGGAGGGTGGTCCAGGAGCGGCGCGCGCAGGAGGGCACCCCGCGACCAGTACGCAGGCCGGTGGCTCCCTCCCAGCGGGATGAGCCCATGCCAACGGAAGTCCCCGCACGGACCTGGCTGGCAGGCTGCATTGTGCACCGCGACCTGCCGGCCTGCTATGCAAAATGGCCTGCTATACTGTGTCGCGCAGCGACGGGGGGAGGAAAAATTGTTGTTGGTGGTGCCACGCACCAAAACGGAGACCGTACTGGAGCTGGCTCACTCCCATCCCTTGGCAGGGCATCTCGGAGCCGGGAACACCATCCAGCGGATGCTACAAATCTAGTTCAACACCTGAGGCACCGCCACAAAGAGCTCTATGACCAATGCATGGCAAAAAAAAATCCTTGGACACGGGATTTTTTTTCTTTTTTCTGCCATTTGTCTATTCTAGAGACATTTTGTTACACCTTTACTTCGTGATTATTTTGCCTTATGTCTGTTCTAGAGACATGTTACAGCTTTTTGATAAAGCTCTATTTGGTTTTCTTTTGGAAATATGTTTCAAATTCACACTGAATGCATTTATGATTTAAAGCATGTCTGTGTGTGTCAAAATCGTGATTAAAATCGAAATCTCAAAATTGATCAAAGAAATCGCGATAGATTTTCTTTTGTCCATATCGCACAGCCCTAGTTTACATCTACCAATGTCTTTATACAGTGTGTGCATATGTATACCTAGAGAGTGTGTATCTTGTAATATATATATATATATATATTGTGACGAGCGTCCCGAGGCTTCATCAGCGTCGCCCTGGAAACAAGCGAGGAGCACCTGGCCATCATCATCACAGGCTGATCGGTCACAGCTGCACTATATATATATAAACATACATAATTTTTTTTACTCTTTGCACAACTCTGTATACATTGGATTGATTTTAATAACATTAATGTACTTGAAGTGTGCACCAAACATACATTCCTAAAGGAATATTCAAGTATCGGATCGGTATCAGCAGATACTCAATATTCAATGCCTCGGATCGGATCTGGGAGACAAAAAACCTGATCGGGACATCCCTATATATAATAACATAATAACTATTAAATAATATATAAATATATATATAAAATAAAAATAATTAATTATAGAAACATTATTAATTTTAACAGCACTAAAATAATTCATATGGGCCAATTTTATTATCATTTTTAATTCATTTTATTTAACAATTCCAAGTGAAAAAAAAAAAGGCTTGCACTTTAAGTGACAAACTGAACAGAACTAAATCATTACATCAATTATTTGTATGACAATTAATCATCAGCATCATCATGTGATTACATCATCATGTAATCATCATGTGATCATGACAGGCCTGTTTTAAGTGGTTGCTAGGCATCACAAGACTGTTTAGGTGTTCTCGTTGCTAGGGTGTTGATAGGCAGTTGCTAGGGCATTGCTAAGCAAACATACTGTAGACAAAGACAGACAGAAACATAATGGCATTGTTAGGTAGTAGTGTTGTCAAAAGACCCGGTACTTCGGTACCAAGTAGGTACTAAAACAATTAAAAAGTTACGGTACCACGTTTTCTTAAGTACCGGTGGTACCGAGTACCCGGTCAACCCGGTTCTTGATGCGCTATCCGAAAGATGCGCAGATGCGCTCTCTTCATTAAAGCACTGAGACATGGCGACCGGTGGTGCTGCTGATGCGGTGGCTCTGAATCCACTTGTTGACAGGAAAGGAGGAAAAAGCCATGTATGGAAATATTTTGGATTTGCGGCTGATGACCAGGGGAACATCATAGATCAACAAAAACCAATTTGCAAACGATGTCATCGAAGTTTTCTCTCAAAAGGAGGAAACACATCCAACTTAATAAAACACCTCAAAGACCGACACCCAGATCTAATGAAAGAGTTCAAGCAGGTAAGATTCAATTAAATTTTTTATTTAGAGCTTCTGTTATAAATATTATATAATTTTAATTTGAATGTCGGATTGAAATAAGCATCGCGCGTCTGCGTAGTTAATCGTTAGCGTAAGCGCGGCTAACGCTAACGGCTAATGCGAGTATTAGAATGAAGTTTCTTTATTTACTATTTAATGCTCCTATAGCTTTTATTAGATTAAAAAACAGGAGGGTGTGACGGTATTTACTATTTTTATCTCCTGTATAGTTTAGTAACACGGTACAATAAGATACCATTCATTTACATGACTTCATGTATTATCTAACATCAACTTACAGTGAATGAAACACCCCAACAAACACTGAAACAGACAACGGTTACAGATGCTTTTCAGCGTCAGCAGAAATACGAAAAAAAAACTCACCTGAGGCAAGAAGACTGAACCGAGCTGTTGCTGAATTCATATGTATGGCATATTGTTGTGTTTTTTAGGTTTGTAATTTTTTGTTTGTTTTTATTTTCATACTTTTATTACTTGTTGAAAAAGTAATAATTTGATAACTTGAAACACAATTTTAAATAACTATAAAGAATGCCATTGATTTTTTGTACATTTTATTTTTGTTTAACTTTATTAATAAAAATAGTGCATTGTTCAATTAGCATGTTTTTGTGTTTTGCTTTGGTACCGAAATTGGTACCGAGAACCGTGGATTTTCACTGGTATTGGTACCGAATACTGAAATTTTGGTACCGTGACAACACTAGACTGTTTATAGTGTATATTCTGTCTGAATATTTTAGTACAATGAAGAATGTCATTGGGCTCTGGTATTTTTAAAAATGAAAGTGTTTTTTTTTTTTTTGTCCTCACATTTTGACTGTGAGATGATCCTGATACCTAAATGTAAAAACAGTATGGGGGTATCAAGGAAATGTAACGAATCAGCTCATGGGAAATATGAATAATTAATCATAACTAGTTATAATTAATTATCTCTCTATTAGTGCTATTGGATCTTAGCGCTGTGTTTGACATAGTGTTGTCAAAAGACCCGGTACTTCGGTACCAAGTTGGTACTAAAACAATTAAAAAGTTACGGTACCACGTTTTCTTAAGTACCGGTGGTACCGAGTACCCGGTCAACCCGGTTCTTGATGCGCTATCCGAAAGATGCGCAGATGCGCTCTCTTCATTAAAGCACTGAGACATGGCGACCGGTGGTGCTGCTGATGCGGTGGCTCTGAATCCACTTGTTGACAGGAAAGGAGGAAAAAGCCATGTATGGAAATATTTTGGATTTGCGGCTGATGACCAGGGGAACATCATAGATCAACAAAAACCAATTTGCAAACGATGTCATCGAAGTTTTCTCTCAAAAGGAGGAAACACATCCAACTTAATAAAACACCTCAAAGACAGACACCCAGATCTAATGAAAGAGTTCAAGCAGGTAAGATTCAATTAAATTTTATATTTAGAGCTTCTGTTATAAATATGAGATCATATTTTAATTTGAATGTTGGATTGAAATAAGCATCGCGCATCTGCGTAGTTAATCATTAGCGTAAGCGCGGCTAACGCTAACGCGAGTATTAGAATGAAGTTTCTTTATTTACTATTTAATGCTCCTATAGCTTTTATTAGATTAAAAAACAGGAGGGTGTGACAGTATTTACTATTTTTATCTCCTGTATAGTTTAGTAACACGTTACAATAAGATACCATTCATTTACATGACTTCATGTATTATCTAACATCAATTTGATAACTTGAAACACAATTTTAAATAACTATAAAGAATGCCATTGATTTTTTGTACATTTTATTTTTGTTTAACTTTATTAATAAAAATAGTGCATTGTTCAATTAGCATGTTTTTGTGTTTTGCTTTGGTACTGAAATTGGTACCGAGAACCGTGGATTTTCACTGGTATTGGTACCGAATACTGAAATTTTGGTACCGTGACAACACTATTAGGTAGCTGTTAAGGTGCTCTGAATGGTTGCTAGGACACTGCTAGATAGATAATAAAAATATTAATATCTAATATCTTCCAATCTACAGCAGAATCTGGTGTGCTTCTTCAACATGCTACTGCTAACAGACATGCACATACCACATTTATGACAAGCTCTTTGTGCAATGCAAAAAACATAAAACTATAAAACTATTTGACTCCACAGCTTGTACTCTCCCTTCCTCATCCCAGCTGAACTTGAGCCATTAGTAGGTTTCAGAGTGATAAAGTCGAGATAGGATCTGTCCAAACAAGATTAAGAACAGTAATCAAACAGGCCCTGGGTGCCTTAAACTCTGGAGGAGTCTCAAATGGCCGTTATTTAAAGCACTTGGAGTTGGATGCTGCCAACAGCAGCCTACAAGAGCAGCAGAAAGGAGATGGTCATAGATCATGAGGCAATCAACACTAAAACACCACTGATGATACTAAAAATAGCACTAATCAATTCAATTTATACCGTGCTTAAGCCTAATAAAAAATTATTCGAGCATGAATTGTAAAGCGCCACTGGCTACGTAAATAAGCATGGAGAGAACTAAAGATGATATCGGATTTCAGCACACATTTCCTCCTCTTGGTGAGATCTGGGAGGCACTTCCTCATTCAGATACGTTTCTTAATCCACAATCCAGAGTGGTTTGATTAACTGTTATATATTAACTTGTTAACTGTCAGCGTCCTGCTAGCAGGATGCTTGGCACTCTTTTTTTTATTGCCTTTTTTCCCAATCACATATTTTAGTAATTATCTTAATTTAGATATCATTTAAAAGCTTAAACACTCAAAAGCCATCCTGTGAAAACTGTTTTGTAATCTGACATTGTGTTACCCTGAAAATGGTACTTTAAATCCTTTTAACGGGCTCCCCCTCCAGTGGGAGGTGTCAAGTGTCATATTACAAAATTTACTACAATATTTTATAATCAAAACCTTTTCTTATCTTATCAAAACACATTTTTTTAAAGGTCTGAGTCTCAAGATTCCATATTTGGTGGTTATTTTGTGATAGAAGTAATATTGTGACAGAAATATTTGTGACAGGAAAATTAGTAAAAAAAGTATTTTTGGTATAGTGCCTTAAGAAAATCTTACAGGAACCTACATTTTTGTGATATCAACTTCAAATTTGGAAAATAACGTATTTAGACATATGGTTTTGATTTAGAGGTCGACTGATTGATTAATTGGCACCGATAGGTAATTGCTGGAAAAGATCCATGCCACAGAGCGCCACTCACACAGTTTTACATTAAATTACATTATATTTGTCCCAAATTGTTGTTAATGTGCATAATGACTTGACCCTATGCTGGAAGTATTGTGCATTTTTCAGCGAAACGTTTGTCTTTCTGTGGCTTTAATAAAGTCTATGTGCTTCATATAGAGATCTATAATATAGATCACGCTTCCTTCTTTACGTTTTGCTCTGATTTGTGAAACACCAAACTTCAAACTCATCGACGCCACATTGTTCATTCTTGAAGTCAACTTTTGTCTGTTTGGTGATCAACTGTTTTGGACCGCCGCTTGAATTTAACGCGTCCGGTGTGTGCTGCCTGCAAGTTGTAGACGTGACACGGTGCATTTTTTTTTTTTTGTTCGGTGTGCGACCATCATATTTTGTTATTTTGATTAGATAATCAAGTAATCTAAAATAGAAGCAAATAAAGTGGCAGTATACATACAATGTACATAATTTCAATGCTATGGCCTTTGTGTAGATATTTAAAGGCGGTCATATTTAAGCATGACTGTTTGGATTTATATGAAATGGTAACACTTTACAATAGAATTCCATTTGTAACATTGACTAAGGTTAATAAAAGCAGTAGAAGTACCATTTCTTGTTAGAGTGTGTTAATTTCAAAATTTAGCCAACTAATACATTTTTAAATTTTAAAGTTGCATCTGTTAACATTAGTTTATGAACTATGAACTAAAACTGATAAATGTATAATTAATATTTAATATTTATTCCATTTTAAATGTGTGATTAAGTACTTTTTTTTTTTTTTTTGCAATAAAGTTCAACACTGTTTTATCTATTTTAAAACTATCGGTTGATTAATCGGTTATCGGCAAGTGCGGTCCAACCTAGCGGTCGACCTCTGTTTTGATTTTATAGCAATTTTAGATTCCAAAATATTTTGTAAAAGAATTATTTTATATCAAATCAAAACATTTTAGTACAGTACATTTTCTTTCCAGTAAACTTAAACTTCTATAACTTTTTTAGTCTTTCATTTCTTGAAATGCTTTCACTTCAGCAATAATCTGCTGATTCTCTTCTTTAAAAAGAGACCAATTTTAGGTCTGTATTCACTGCATTTTCACGTCTATGCTAAAAAGGGAGGTGACTGTTGAGTGGTTAAACTTGAGTTATTTGTTCTGTGTTTGTAATGTGTTCTGAGTGGTTTTTAGTGCATTGCTGCATGTTTACTTGTGATATTCTAGTCTCTAGATATGGCTCAGGACCCACTTTGGATATAATTTTTTTTACTGACTTTATTGACCTGCAAACTTTTGCAGGACTTTCTTGGTGGGAAAAATCACTTCAGTTATGTGAAATAGATGTAAACATTGTAAATTGTGTTAAACAGAGCTGAGATAACAACATTCTTGTTGGAAGATGGAAGTATTATAAAATGAGTAAAAATATTTAATAAACAAACATGAATGATGGATGTTTATATCCTGTGCAAATTTGATAAGATTCCTTTCTACAAGTCACCTGATTTGAGATCTCATTTACAGTATGTCTGCAGCACAAACATGTGGGATGAGTTACAAGCCCAAGTTTAATATTTTGTGTATATACATTTTTTATAGTTCTCTTTATATAAAAAAGCAGAAATAGTATATCTAGTGTACTCTTTAGCACATTAGATGATTATGCTAAAAACAGAAATAATCAATTAAATGTATATCATGCTAAAGCCTAAGAAAAAAATTTGTTACATATAATTATAACCCACGCCAGCAGAGACAAATTCCACCATTTATACACTAATCCTGCATTCACCAGCTCATTACGAAATCACTACGTTCATCATGATGAACATCTGGTGAAAATTTTGCAGCACAATCTACACTGAATTTTACAGTTCACTTATAAATAAAAACAGATCTAGTATATCTAATGTACTCTTTAGATCAGAATGTTGTGGCTCAGAAACCTAGTCACATGCTTAAAGTCACATGCATAAACCCTACATCACTCTTTTTTAACCCTACATCACCTGACTGGTTAAAGTCCTTACAGCATTATGCAGTACTCATCTTTAGTGAGACGGTTGTGAAAAAAAGAAAGGATGAAAGAAAATTACATTCTAAAACAACAGAAGGCAACTTCCTCATTTGGTAAACCACAGTGGTTTGTGGTGTTTCTATACACACATGCAAAGAAGGCTTTCCTCATTCGACTTACAGTGTAAAAATGTGATGCTCGACACAGGCTCAGCTTTTTCAAGTTTTTGCGGGTTAAACACAGAGGATTCTGATTTCTTGTTTTAAACATATCATAAATAAACATTTTAATGTTTCTTAAACACTTTCATTGGCAGTGTTTGATTAAGCTTTCAAGTCTTTACCATGCATAAAACCTTATCAGATCACAGTGCATAATCAGAACAAAAAGCATTCAACAACAATCTATTCGTAAATTATTCATGCATAAAACCTCACAAACGTTTGCTCCTTAGCTCTGTAATTTGGAAAAACATTACCAAGAGGCAACTAGACTGCATATTAAAGAGCGTTTAACTGTTTTCATTTCTAACAAACTTCTAGTATTTAATATCAAGCCAAGACAGCTGAAACTCCTCAACGTCCAGCAAGGTTTCTATATGGAAACACACAGATAGAGACACAAGAGACCAATCATGTAAAATTAGATATTACTGTTAGTAAACACCTCATTGAGTTTGTGTCAGCTGAGCGGTGGCGATGTTTCCCAATGCTGGGGGCAATGAGGCAAATCGATACATCCTGTCTTTTGTTAAATAGCCCAGTCGACTGAATGACATTAAGCCCATCAGCTCTCTCTGCACATTAACACATCCAGGCAGCAGCTGAGCAAGAGGAGAGAGCCAATCAACTCAGTTCTCCACCACAGAAAACACTGACCGGGTGGGTGTCTTGTGACTTTCCACAAGGACAAAATGCCATTGACACAGTGAAGTCTTGGACAACGTACTGCACACCATTACAGCAGCATAATAGAGGTGCACTCCCACGATCAAGATTCAAATCTGACAAAACCAAGTCTGGCCTTCAACCATGCAATCTTTTGTGGTACAGACGGGCAGTATAACTAAAATCATGTGTCATGGTATTTCACAAAATAGAAGATGACATGAAATATTTTTGGGAAGTCAACATGCAGTGTGATATTCTAATACATTTTTGATAATAAATTAGAAAAGGTAAAACAGACAACAAAGAATTTCTGAAAAATAAAACATTTCATAGGGCCCTGCTAATTTAAAAAAAAAAAAATTATATTTCAGAAAGTTTTGAAATCAATTGATTAGACTAGCTTTTGATTGTTAACATTTAATTAAACTATCAAAATGGAATCCATAAAAATTAAAACAGAAAACTGAGAACATGAAAACAGACTTTGTAGGGTCCTAAAAAATGTCATTTTTATTCAACTTTTAATGAACGTTTGTTAAATTGTATAAATTTCATTATTTAAATTAATTAGACACGTTTTAATTGCTGAAATTTATCAATTAAATCAAAATTACATTTTGAATAAAATGAAATAGAATTGGGGGGGATAAAAGATTTTATAGGGCCCTAAAATGTTTTTATTATTATTATTATTTTGTGAAATTTGTAATAATTTTTTTTTTTAATTTTATAAATTTCATTATTTCAATTATTTAAACATGCTTTTGATTGCTGTCATTTGTTTGTTTGTTTATTTGCATGCAACAGTTATTTTCAGTAACTATTTACAGATTGTAAGAAAAGATGGCATGTCATAAACTCCTTGTTTCTTACTTTTTGCTTTTCATTTTACATACAGCACAGATTGTTGAAATCTGTTTTTTTTTTTTTTTGTATTGTGATGTTCTAAATTACATTTTGAATAAAATGAAACAGAATTGGGGGGGATAAAAGATTTTATAGGGCCCTAAAATGTTTTTATTATTATTATTATTATTTTGTGAAATTTGTAATAATTTTTTTTTTTATTGTATAAATTTCAGTATTTCAATTATTTAGACATGCTTTTGATTGCTGTCATTTGTTTGTTTGTTTATTTGCATGCAACAGTTATTTTCAGTAACTATTTACAGATTGTAAGAAAAGATGGCATGTCATAAACTCCTTGTTTCTTACTTTTTGCTTTTCATTTTACATACAGCACAGATTGTTGAAATCTGTTTTTTTTTTTTTTTTGTATTGTGATGTTCTAAGTTATTGTCTGTTTTGGATTTTGAAAATAACAATCTAAATAATATTACAATTTTAAAATTCTACCATTGCACAGTATACAATAAAACACCCAGCCCTACTCCCAACTTTCAATGGTGTGGTGTATATCTGAACATGAAAACACTCAGAAATAAGCTGGCGCAGCTTGGCTGAGTGTGTGTGGCTCTAACAGACGTGCCCAGCAGGACCAGTGATGTTTCCAGCACGTGCGAGGTGGCTTTCTGGCAGATAGTCGGCAGCACCAATGATGAGACGAGCTCTGCAACATATGGCAATGGAGCTGCTCATGCCACAGTGGAGATTTCACTAATGAGCGCAGCTCCTCTAGGAATAAAGACCCTGCTTCTAGGAAATGTGCCTCTGAAATGAGACTGCTCGTATACATGACTCTGTGAGAAACCGGCTCCTTTGATTTTTACCGCCTGGAATCAACTGACCTTGACCTTCTCACTGATGACTAAGCATATAGTGCATTAAAGCATCAGTTTTGAAATGCTCAATGCTTTTATGTTTCGCATTTTAGTCAAGCAATGGAGGTACTGTAGATATGCACCCAGGCTAATTAGGGGTGCTCCGATCAGGATTTTTGAGGCCGATCAC
>NW_015627738.1:1191074-1197945 GCF_001515625.1 Sinocyclocheilus rhinocerous
TACTGCAAACAATGCGCTGTTACTTTAATTCAGCGGTCGCAGCGCAGCAATAGACTCCATTTGGAAACAATCTCTGCTCTGCTGCAGATGCACCGCTCCTGGAATGCACTGCCGGAGCCCAACTGTGTACAGTGTGAACGCTCTGATCCGTTAACATGAGCGCGGAAAAAATACGCACCACATACGCACTGCAAACGGAGTAATGTGAACCTGGCATTATGTGTGTGCGCTGCGAGTGTGCATGAGTGCACGGTCTCCAGGAGAGCGCTGAATGGTTAAACACTGGCAAGAATTAAAAAGTAATGCAATTTATAAACTTTAGTGACGATGTGACACTGCCTCGATTGTGCAAGTGACAATTCCTGTGTCAACTGTGCAGCGTGCAGCTCGCTTATAGACAGACGCGATGTGGTGATTTGAAGACATTTGCGTATTTTGAGAGAGCGCGTGCGCCGTCATTCACTCTCGCTGTTTGTGAAATTACATCTTACACAATGTTTTCAAATTACTTTATAAGTTATCTAATTAAGAAATATGAAGGTGAGTACCTCACCTTCAGCATTATAATGATTTCATTCACGCCGGACAGAGACAGTGCCGCTGCATGTCATGCCAAACCTCTCATGGCAGCGACCAATCAGAGCCCATCGTCTATTTCTGAGGGTGGGGCTTCATAAAAGCAGGAAATGATCAGCGCGTTTCTCAGAGAAGGGACAGAGCGGTGTGGATTAAAGGTAAATAATGTGTTTGTTTGTTTTTTTAAACGAAGCAATAGCACATGTTAGACATGTTAGAGTGTCTTTCTTTCAGTTTTTTTTTGTTTTGTTACTTGAGGTAGTAGCTACTATGATGCTTCTCTAGGGTAAATATTCATATCTCCTGGGGAACAGCAAGGCTCTTAGAAGATGATTTGCCAGAGGATGTTGTTACTTGTATTTTGCAACTTACATAATCATTTGTTTGCATGGAGGTTAGTAAAAACGAACCACACATGCTTTGAACAAGTTAATTACTTTGTGCAACAAGACTTCCAACACAGAAGGGTGGGAGGATTGCCTTTGTTTAAATATACACAAACAACAAGACCGCATCTGACACTTATTTTTCCCCAGGTAAGTTAGGCTGGGTATGTTGCCAGCTCTTCATATAAAGGATACAGTCTCAGGGCTCCACTCTGTGTGCCAATAGCCAGAATTTTCTGCACAGGGTCAAAAGCCATGGAAGAGGGTTGATTTGGAAAGCCATGTCGCACTGTCTGTGAAGCAGAAGATGATTTGCATTAAACTACAAACATGACAATGGTGTTCTTAAAGGCAAAGTTCAGTCAAAAATGAAAATTCTTGCTCACATTTTGAACAAAACCTTTGTTGACCATCAAGAGCACTATATTTTAAGTCTTCTGAAGCCAAAAGAACACTTTGTATGTGGAAATGACGGGAATGTAAGTCATGATTTGCTGATAATAATGTCCGTAACTAAACACACTGCACAAATTTCAGAAATTTTTCTTGTTGCTTTTTTTTTTTATGAAATAACCTAGATTTCAATCTGTCCCTCATACGAAGCAGGGTTATTATCCTTAACTAATACTAAAACCATAGTTTTAAAAATAGTAAAATAACAACTAGCTGAAATAAAATAAAATATAAAAAACTTAATTTATTTTCATTTAGTTTAAGCTGAAATACCATTAAAAAACTAAAATAAAATAAAAATATATAGACACTTAAACAATAATAATAGTGAAAATGACAAAAAATGTACTAAAATTAAAACTGAAAATATATAAATAAAAAATATATAGAATTAAAATCCATTTCAAAATTTTAACAAAAACTATAATAGAATATCAATTATACTAAAATAAAACTGATACAAAGATACCAGATTTCCTCAGAAGACTAGGAATATAAAGCAAGTTTAGAATGCTTTTTTGGAGATTTACAGACATGTTATTGCATGCATGAAGCTCTACAAAAATTGTCTGTTTGTGTTCCATGGAAATACTCCATGAGGATCAGTTATTAACAACAATTTTTTGGCGAAAAACGGAAACATGATTCCATGTCAATCATTTATAGCAAAAGAACCTGTGAAAGACCCGAGCAAAGAAAACATGATGTTGGTTAAACATTGCATATGCGGAAACATCCTTAGGTCAGTGCATATTCATGATATAGCCTAGTTTGATTAAGTCAATATATATGAGGGACGTTGATGGGCCTTGCAGATAATACCAAAACAAAAATGAACAATATATCCAACCACGTGGAGGAACACAAACAAGTAATAACAATTCATGGAAAACACAAATCATTCAAAGCTAGCAAGGCCTCTCTTCTTATTAGTGGCTTTAGTAATTAGGTGGGGGTCGGGGATTCCAATTAGGATTTAATTAGATAGAAATTAAAACAGATATTACAGATGAGGTTCAGACCACAGGATGCTGAGAAGCTGAAGTTGACAGCTGACTAACATCTGAATTACTGTGGTGGTACCATGGTACAGTGATGATATCAAATGTTAACACATTACTTTAATATTTACCATGGTACTGAATGATTACCATATTCTTGTGCTCTGGTATTACAAGGACTTTTTTATTTAGTGAGACTAACTGCTCACTCTGTGGGTAAATATTTGAGTAACACTAGGTTATTGTGGTCGTTTTCTGGGGACAGTCCCGGTTTTTGGTATCCTGTTCCCAAACATGGCCCCATTTATCGTCCCACAAATGTATACACTACAAAAAAAAACAAAAGCCCAACCAATACAGCCTGCTGGTTACCAGAGCATTTGTGTAGTGACTACAATTACATATGCTGAGAACGCATATCTAAAACGCATAAACATACATAAACCAAACCAAATAATAGAGATAGTAAGGATCCATTCCATATCTTTAAAATTCCTTAAAAAGTTGCAATTACTGCATACAGTAGATTCAATCTGAGAAAATGTAAATACTAAATATGTTGACATAAATGTCCAACTTAGTTTATTTTGTTAAGTCATAATTTTGTTATAAACATTGTTTTGAATGGTTATTATTTACTATTTTCATAGCGCGATTGTTGGTGAACCCGTACATATGCTGAGAACGCATATCTAAAATGCATAAACATACATAAACCAAACCAAATAATAGAGATAGTAAGGATCCATTCCATAAGGATCCATTCCATATCTTTAAAATTCCTTAAAAAGTTGCAATTACTGCATACAGTAGATTCAATCTGAGAAAATGTAAATACTAAATATGTTGACATAAATGTCCAACTTAGTTTATTTTGTTAAGTCATAATTTTGTTATAAACATTGTTTTGAATGGTTATTATTTACTATTTTCATAGCGCGATTGTTGGTGAACCCGTTAAAGCCGGTTTGAAACACAAAAATCATAATAATTAAGAAACAAAAACATATAAAAATGTATTATAGATAATACCAAGCGAGATTGATAATTCACCCAAAATGAATTATCAAAATGAATAATTCTGTGTTCAAAAAAGAAAGAAAGAAACTCATACAGGTTTGGAACAACCTGAATAAATGATGACAGAATATACCTTTAATGATATTTTGATCACTTAACTAAACTAGGAAATACTATAATTCTAAAATACCGTCATCACTTTTAAACTGACTTATCTCAGGGATAAACCGTTTAGTTAATACACAGTCAGCGAATTAGAACATGAACTATCCGTTCACACCATAGACTGAATAAAAACAGGTTCACACTAGCAAAGGAGCCGATTTGTTCTACAATCCGAATTAAACTGTATGACTAAACATTAAGCACAGGTATTTCTTGACAGACTAGACTGGCACGACTTTCCATATGACAGAAAGTAGTCTGTCATACTAACTTGAATCAGTTCCGCTCGTTCCAAAAAGTAATTTGCGCGTTAAATGAATTCGTCTTAAAATAACCGCCACCGATTTGTCAACCTTCAACTCTGGCGTCACGCGAGCGATTAATCTCGTGAACCGACTTTTGGGTTATTAATCCAGCCGGTGATGGTTAAAACCGACTCTGAGGTGATTTAACCGAGATGAAAACCGTCGACCGTTGGCAAACTGCTTTTATAAGCGTTCTTCTCGCGCGCATTAGAATATTGAGGTGAGTTGGCGCCACTCCCCCCCCCCTCATCCCCCCGCATGAGATCACAATAACTAATCAATCCCACCTTGCAGAGCTGGAAATGCTCTGACTGCAGGGTCTCCTGAATCATGTCATTCTCCCTGTTTCCCGACTGAGGGGACGCGGCGGCGGAGGAGGAGGAAGAGGACGCCGCAGTCAAGCCGTCCAACACCTTCCTGATATTAAACTTCTTCATACTGCCTCCAGCAAATGCGAAACGAATGCAAAATGTGCATCAACAGAGCGAGCATAAACAGAAGGTGGCGGAGACAGCCACACAAGCGCACTGTTGTTGTATTCGTCCTGATGTCTCACATGTCAGGCAGTGCTGGCAGCCCGTCTCGTGCCCGAGCGAATGTCATGATCCCACGCTCATTTCCTAAACACGGCCACAGGGTCGAATGTCACTTCTTTTTCATTTTAATCGCGACACGGGCAGCGTAATCCAGTTAGAATCGGCCAATCTCGCTGTGTTCCGTTCCCTCCCCTCGGCTGGTTCCCCCCGCTGCTAACGCGGAAACGCAGAGCGCTGCAATCACCGCGACGCGTCTGCGCTGTGGAGGCGACACCCGGATGTGCGGGAGAAACGCACTGACTCAGGTCAGCACGCTTGGCATATAGCAGTTATCTATAATACTAACCTTCGGGAAAGTCAACAGTTCCAACATTAAATGATGATTATAATGAAGATAAGGGCAATCACCCACCCTGATGGCTTTAATCGGTTTCATTTTAGTACACTCAATAATAATACAGTTATATTGAATCAATATAATAAAAGCATCATCAAATAATATTTAATAAAATAATACTATTTAAATTATTATATTATAATTATATATATATATATAATTATAATAACACTGTTATTATTACCGTTGTTGTTGTTATATTTTATAAAATAAATAAATATTATTGAATTGTTAACATTTATTATTATTATTATTATTATTACCTAACAATATTTAATAAAGTAATAATATTTAGATTTAATGTAATAATATAATAAAATAATTAAATACTATTCTATAATAAAATGATAATATTTACTTAGATAATTATAACACTTAATAATAATAATAAACCATTTTGTAATAAAATAATACTATATAATGTTTTATTATTATTATCATTATTAACTATTTATTTAAAATATACAAGTATATATTTTTGACTTTAATTAAAAGTGGAGACTAAAGCTAGAAAATCAGACTTTTCTTCTCTCATTGTCCAGGAAAAAAAGATGAGTTATTTTACCCTTTCTGACAACATAATCTGAAGTCGGCCCTATTTGCAGTAGTTTTCACAAGGGGAATCTGCCATTATGTAGTCTATTATATTAAAATAAAATTAAGCAAAGAACAAATAAACATCAAAAATATAAAAGGCAACAAATAGGAAATATTCAGCCGTTGTTTTGGACAACAGCTTATAAAATTAACATATAAAGCGTGAAAGCCTTCCTTGACTCCCCCATCTGAAATTTATGAAAAATACTCTTGACCTGTACAACCTCTCATTTAAAATCCACCTGCAGTACGTTATACAGTAACTGACTAATGTCTTGGACAATTCACAAATATTAAAGACAGTTTTGATTAAAAAAAATACTGCTAGATAAAACAGATTTTTTTAAAGAGCAACAGAACTATAAAAGCACAGTAAACCAGAGTTGCTAAAATATTATATAATTCCCTTAGCTATACATATATATATTTACAACAATTTGCATTTAAGATTCCAGCTCAGAGTGCTTTAGAAAAGAGTGGAAATTAACAGTATAACTCAGCAGTTTTCTCTCTGAGACAGAGTGATTTACAGTACTGGTTCATCAGGTCATCTGGGACTCTCAGTCTGGGTACAAAATATTCTCAATGAAGCCTGTGGCAGACACATTTGGCCGTCCCTCCTGTAATGGCTGCTTTTTCCAGATGCTTGGTAACACAGTCTCCACAGTCTCCTCTCAATGTCTCAGGAGTTTAATGATGTAATTTTCAATCCGACATTTATGCAGCATCTATGCAGAAAATATTATCAAATCCTAATACTGAGCATACATGATAAATGCAGTATATGATGCGTTTTGGGACAGTGGATCCAAATATAATTTGTATATTGGTTACTTTATTATCACAGTAGCTTTAATTCAATTCAAGTTTATTTGTATAGCGCTTTTCACGATACAAACTGTTGCAAAGCAACTTTACAGAAAATTAAGTTTCTACAATATATTTAGTAGTAGCTTATCAGTGGTGAGTGGTGACTGTCAGTTAATGGCAGAAATGTAAGGAAAAATCAATTAAAGACGTAATCAAACAGACAATGAACACTATTAACAGTAATTATTATATGTTGCAATCAAACTTATAGCAAAATTTGGTAGTTCTGTATGTTGTTTCAAATAAGCAAAATTAATTTGTTTAACCCAAGCTAAAGAATAATAATGAGCATTTGATCAGATATAACTGCAGTACAAGATTATGAGATGCATTATTTGAATGCTTGGCTAAAGAGATGTGTCTTTAATCTAGATTTAAACAGAGAGAGTGTGTCTGAACCCCGAACGTTATCAGGAAGGCTATTCCAGAGTTTGGGAACCAAATGCGAAAAAGCTCTACCTCCTTTAGTGGACTTTGCTATACTAGGTACTACCAAAAGTCCAGAGTTTTGCAACCTTAGGGAGCGTGATGGATTGTAGCGTGATAGAAGACTAGTTAGGTACGC
>NW_015627738.1:1197976-1248175 GCF_001515625.1 Sinocyclocheilus rhinocerous
TGGGTATTACTGTTGTACCATGGCGCAGTACATTTTTCTCTAACCTTTTTCAGTTTGATGGGTGCAACAGCTTCTAATGTATTAGAGAAGATAGCGCCCATGTTGCTAGTAATTTCGTCGAGTTCATGTGTATTATGGGTACAGAAAGCAGTTGAGATAAATCAGGCAGTTTATTTGTGAATCTATCTTTAGTGGTTGGAACAATAGTTCTTCCAATAGTTCTTTAAACTAAACTTTAAACTTAAACTATACTTTTAAAATTTTTTAATTGTACCATTTCTGCTTCATTATAGGTAAACAACAAACTTCAATCAGAGAAACTATTAATTTAATCCGGCACAAATACTGGCCCCTTTGAAAGCACTGAATTAGAGGACAGTCTGTGTTTCACCCACTAGATGGAGCCATAATCATTCTTACATCCCAAATCAGCATTGACATAAATGAGGTTGAGAGCAGCTACATTGTATTTCCATTCACTCATATGTTGGATATTAAATGAAAAATGAACAATTTCTATATTATCAGAGAGAATGTCTTAATTATGTAGCATCATCAGCAATACTGTCTGAGAGCAGTGAAAATGCTATTTTGCATGTAATTTTACAAGTTATATTATCAGCATAACAATTTGAATGCAAAAAATGTATGTTAGTTAATGCATTAACTAGCAAAGAGCGATACATTTGTTGCAGTATTTATTCATCTTTGTTAACATTAGTTAACTGTTGTTGTTAGTTTATATTAGCTCAAGTCTATTAAATAATATCAACATCGTAACAAAATGTTGAAATTAACATTAAGATTAATAGATGCTTTAAAAGTATTTTTCATTGTACGTTCATGTTAGTTAACTAATGTTAACAAATGGAATATTAAAAAACTTTATGTTGAACCTTTTCATGTTTTAAGATTTTGAATCCTAAAACCTCTTTATGTTTATGAAAATACCAGATTTTTAACATGGACCCCATTTATTGGCTTAACACAAAAACACATTTGAAGTGCAGAAAGGTCGTGCATTGCATTGCAGCTCTTCATGTGTCCCGCGGACTCTCTTCTGTCCAGCTTCCCTCCTACCTGTGTGATTCTCAGGCTCTGTACGTCAGCAGAGTCATCCGCTTCTCCACGAGAGCCATCTGCTCACGCACATGGAGCCGCCGCGTTACCCATCAGACACAAACTCTGCTCCTTTGTGTACCATGAAAGAGTTTGTTCAGGATAGTTGATGGAATATGTAAATGACTTATGAGTGCTTATTTTGCTGCAAATTACTCAAAATGACACACAAAACAGACTGGAAAAGATTTAACATTCAGAAAACAATTTGGCCCCCAAATTTCTTTGCAGTATCCAATGGGAAGCTGACAGCCAGACTTATATAACAGTATTAATCTTAAAAAGAAATAATCTTAATTCAAATGGAAAACCAGTTTATTTTTCTTACTTTAAGTTATTTTCTTTCTTTTTTTTAAGCTTAAAGTAATGTGACAAGCTTTAATATCTTATGCCATTTTGCTTCTCATATCTTTAAGATTGTTTAGATATTTGTACAGGAAAACAAGACAAAAATACTATGTGTCTAACAGACATTCATTGGCTGACATTAATGCTACAATTGCTTAAAATTATAAGTAGCTACTTTGAAAGAGTATAATTCTGAAGTTTTTGAAATATATTATTCATGTAATATTTTTGTGTTTATTGTTAAAGGATTTCCCGCGAACTTTCCTTCGCTCAGCCTCTGAAACTAGGTCTGAAGTATATAGGACACAGACTTTGTCTTTGATGGTTTTCCTCTAAGCAAAATATCCACTTCAAAAGCAACCAGAAACATTATAATGCATGTGCATCCATTAGAGCTGAATATTTCAAGCAGCACGAATCAGTCACATTTCATACAAAGTACCAAAGAGTTGCTAAAAGTTTCCTTTCTTAAGATCAATAATAAAGACTCTTAGGCTTCATCATTACGGATAAATTCACTCCACATTATTTGTAAACAACTGCAGAGAGGGGCTCAAATAAGTGGTATGTAGAACAGATCCCTAGACGCACACCAAGGACGCTACAAAGTAAAACTATACGGGACGGTGTGGAACAGATGGGAGAGTAAAAATATCTGCCCTCCTATACACACCATGTCAGCAAAAACCTGCCTTCAGGCTCAGCGTTAACACGATGAACCAGAATGAGACTACCACAGTAATTAGTGAGACCAGAATGAGACCACCACATTCTATAGTCCAAGCAACTGAGAGATTAGTCAGCAAACTGTTGACAGACAGAAGATGGAAATGTTAGTAATTTTAATAGAAAAGCTATAAAATGCCGTACACCTCCTCTTCAGTGAATGGGTGCCGTCAGAATAAAACATAAAACATCACAATAATCCACAAGTAATCCACTCCAGTCCATTAGTTAATGTCTTGTCAAGTAAAAAGCTGCATGTTTGTAAGAAACAAATCCATCAAGGAAATGTAACTTTAAACTCTTGCTTCAAGCCAAAATATGAGCTCTTAATCCATAACGCTTCCTACAGTGAAAAAGTCCATCTCCTGTTGTCTCTCACATCAAAATCCAACAAAATATTTGTTTAGTTTTGGACTGTTTTCGCTTGTAAATGGTGCATATTTCTCTCCTGATTCAGATGAGACAAATTTTCACTAGAGAAAGCTAAATTATGGATTATGGTATTTATTGATGGACTGGAGTGGTGTGAATTACTTGTGGATTATTGTGATGTTTTTAATCAGCTGTTTGGACTCTCATTCTGACGGCACCCATTCACTGCACAGGATCCATTGGTGAGCAAGTGATGCAATGCTACATTTCTCCAAATCTGATGAAGAAACAAACTCATCTACATCTCGGATGGCCTGAGGGTGAATACGTTTTCAGCAAATTTTCATTTCTGAATTGCTGACATTTTCATTGAAAATTTGCATATTCATTCACCAGTATTCTTGGACAATACAATGACATCATTTATTCATAATTTTATAATCCTGCTCTCATTCTTGAGCAAATTAATTAACAATCCACTTCCTAATACATTTTTAATTGAATCACAGTTCAGCAACAACATTATAACGCAACAGTGCTTTCTTGTTTTCTCACAATACTATCATGGAAATCTGCCAGAAAAGTCTGAAAGCGCTACACCTGTACAACCTGTCAAGCAGCGCTAACAGATAGGAAGCGCTTACGGCCGAGACTGGAACGTTTCTCGTGCCTCTGGGGGACCGCGCTGAACGGCGAAGCATCAGACCTGTGCGACATGATACACGGCTGCGTACGAGCACAAAAAACTCTTGAAAACCGTTCAAACCTGCTTTTCCATGCACAAAATCCGGAATAGCCTATGCTGGCAGCTAATGCCTAGTTGAGGCTGCTATGGTCGAACGGAGTATTTGCTCTATATAGTCCAGATCTCTGGGGGGGAGAGCATCAGAACGCCGGAGTTCTTCACAATCACTCAAAAATGCGCGGCAAAATTGGGTCACGCTGGGAACGGCTTCCTATTTCTGTGACATTAACCATTGTGTATGGAAGCTGTGCATCATGCTGATGTGTTTGATCGCTCCTGTGGCCTGGATAATCGCTGTATGGGACAAATTTCACTTCTTTACTTGATGAAGTCGTGGCCTTATGGTTAGAGAGTCGGACTCGTAACCCAAAGGTTCGAGTCTCGTACCGGCAGGGATTGTAGGTGGGGGGAGTGAATGTACAGCGCTCTCTTCCACCTTCAATACCACGACTGAGGTGCCCTTGAGCAAGGCACCGAACCCCCAACTGCTCCCCGGGCGCCGCAGCAAAAAATGGCTGCCCACTGCTCCGGGTGTGTGTTCACGGTGTGTGTGTGTTCACTGCTGTGTGTGTGCACTTTGGATGGGTGGGATGGCTGACTTTAAAATGAGAGCTGACAATGTCCACATGGACAGGGGGACCTCATTTATATTAGTGGGTGTTCATATGTAAAATGTACACATGCAGTTTTGTATGTTTGAATAGACACAAAATCTGCATTCCGGCAGGATCTAAAATGTAAACACTTTTATGTATATACAACTTTAGATATGTATAAATCTTTATGAATCTTCAGAACTGAAATCACCAGAAGCTAGGTTACTACTGATTGTAACCAAGTTCAGTACTCAAACACAATCTCTTTATCAAACCTTGTCTGAGAAAGATATTTTTAATGGCAAATTTATTCTTAAAGGTCAGTTCAAAAAAATCAAATTTCTGTGTAAATTGTTAATATATCAGTTCTTACCATTCTTACAATTTACCCAAAACGTATTGATGAAATTCTGATTAGAAAGACAAAAAAATTTAAATTACCAAAAAAATAAAAAATTAAAGTAACACTGTCAATGTTACAGTTTAACAGATTTACAGTCTTTATAAATCACTAAACAGAATGAAGCCATTATAATGTCAAAGTTAAATTTCATTAATTTATTATTATATGCTGAATTCCTTATTCTTTAAAGCTTCCTAGAAGTATTCATAAAGATTGTTCATACATTAAAGGTTATTTTTATGTTTATATTGTATGTTTTTTGTTGATACTGTACATTTCAGTGTCTATCCAAACATAGAAAAATGTACAAGTGTACAACAGCCAAGGGTTTTTGCATTAACATACAGAAGAGTGCACATCACATTGATAATTCTCCATTTTCCATGCTAAACACACACCTCACATATTTGCTTTTATAGAATTAAATAATAAATTATGTATATTAAATTGTGATTAGAGGCACACTAACCTTTACGATGAAGCAAATCAGATTATTATTACTGTGAATGAGATTATGCAAACATGAAAAGGGCTGCCCGCATTTGTCTTACACTGTCAGAAATAAAGGTACAAAAGCTAGTACACCTTTGTACCTTATTTCAAAGTCGTGGCCTAATGGTTAGAGAGTCGGACTCGTAAACCCAAAAGGTTGCGGGTTCGAGTCTCGTACCGGCAGGGATTGTAGGTGGGGGGAGTGAGTGTACAGTGCTCTCTCCCACCTTCAATACCACGACTGGGGTGCCCTTGAGCAAGGCACCGAACCCCCAACTGCTCCCCGGGCGCCGCAGCAAAAAATGGCTGCCCACTGCTCCGGGTGTGTGTTCACGGTGTGTGTGTGTTCACTGCTGTGTGTGTGCACTTTGGATGGGATAAATGCAGAGCACTAATTCCAAGTATGGGTCACCATACTTGGCCACATGTCACGTCACTTCACACTTCACTTCACTTTATTTAAAATAATTGATCATTTTATAAACTTGCTTAAATAGAGCAGGGCATTGGGCTTGATTAGTGTATGTTTTCGGCTTCTCAGTTACTAAAGTTTGCAGAAATTATGCACGGAAATGGAAATTCTGCCACTTTTTGTCAAATAATGTAAAAAGATATATATTAGCTTGAGGCAGCATTACACATTTATGCCCTGATGGAATATGGAATATTATCCTGAAGCTACATTTATTTTTCATCAGTGTAACTTTAAATTATTTTTCATTTTAAACATTCTCTCCCGCTATTTTCCAAAGAAAACAAACTTTTGACGGCTGTATATGAAAATATAGGCCACGTCCCTGTGCACGCTGCTTTCTGCAGAGAGAAATGTAATGAATTTGGCATCTTGACAGCATTTCTGTTCACTCCTGAGGTGTTAGGTTGAAGTGTGTACGGTGGATCTCGGTTAGTCTCCTTCCATGCTGATGTATTTAATAACCCGTGAGCATGTAGCAAATTAGCAGGGGAAATGAGACACATTGCCACAGAGGTATTTATTAGATACTCAGCATGAAACTCATTCAGCATGGTACTCGTTCATGGCCCCCAAAATGTTTATTAATCATTGACAATAAAATATATAAAAAATACTAACTGCAAAATGATATGCTGTATAGAAACAAGTAATATACTAGAGTTCTGCACAGTTATATAGACTCAACTTCAAGCTGTCTCATAGGGATTGTGAATCAGCAGCAGGTAGAGTTGCTCTTTGACTGCTGTTGCAGGTTGAGCTGCATGTTCTGCTCTTCTTCTTTCTCTGATTCCTCATTGTTTTGGAGAATGTGCTTCACAAGGAATTTAGCAGCTTCATCCACATTGATATTCTCCTAAAGCACAAACACAACAGCAAATCTCCATTAAATCTAGCTACATCAGTTTAAATCTAGTAACGAAACAGAAGTGGAATAGTAGGAGTGACATTACTATACATTTTATAATAGTAAAGGCAATATTATAAACAATATACTGTAGCTAAACATAAACAAAAGTGACAGTAAAGACATTTATATTGTAACAAAAGATTTCTATTTCAAATAAATGTTGTTCTTTTGTACGTTCAGTTCATCAAAGAATCCGGGGGGAAAAAATGTATCACAGTTTCCACAAACAGGTAAAGCAGCACAAGTGTTTTCAACAATGATGATAATAAGAAATAATAAGAAATAAGTAACTTTCTTCAGCAGTAAATCAGCACATTAGAATGATTTCTGAAAGATCATGTGTCACTGGAGACTGGAGTAGTGATGCTGAAAACTCAGCTTTGATCACAGAAATAAATTACATTTTAAAATATATTCAAATAGAAACCAATTCTTTTCAATTGTAATAATATTTCACAATATTACTATTCTACTGTAATTTTGATCAAATAAATGCAGCCTTGGTGAGCAGAAGAGACTTATTTCAAAAGTATTAAAACATGTTTAATGTTTACATAAAAGTAAAAAAAAAAAAAAAAGTTTAAAAAAATACAAATTAAGTTGATATTAAGTATGTAATTAATACATAAACATGGAGGGAGGACACTGGTTGGGTTGAAAAAACCCTGTTTCTTATCCAGAATGGGTCTAAATAAGGAAAAGCATGATAATAATCCAGTCACCTTCGCTGATGTCTGAAACCATCCAATGAAGCCCTTCTCCTGGCAGAGTTTCTCCAGAAGAGAGGCATTCCACACTTTAGTCTCATCACATTTATTGGCCAGTAAAACAGCAGGGATCGGACAGCCGTTTTTCAGCATTACTTGACCATCAAGTTCATGTTTCCAGTTCAGAGCTCCATCCAATGTTGACCTGTTTGTCACGTCATACACAACAAACGCACCACTGGATCCCTTGAAGTACACACGGTTCAGTCCTCTTACACGCTCTTGACCTAAATAAACAAGAGAAGAAAAAACCCCACTTTTAATCATAAAGCACCAAATTAGCCTTTAAGATTATGGTCCTAACTCTCCAGTTTAATTGAGAAACACAAACTGATCAGTTTACAGGCATTTCAGATTCATATGACATGTTTTTCTTGCCTGGAGATTTATAGTCACTATATATGAATCTGAAAGTGAAACTGTGCCACTAAATGGTTAATAATTACCCTGATGAGGACCGTAACTAAAAAACAACAATTTTTGTCAAAGTTAGACACATTTCTGTATCTAACTTTCATATTTTGTTCATGATACCATTTTCTCAGCATAGTACATATATATGTACATCAACATAATTAGAGTTTTATGCACTGCTAATCTATTATGACCCATCAAAATAACCAACATTGTTCTACAATACTAATTACAAGTTTAAAGGGGTCATATGATGCGATTTCAATTTTTCCTTTCTCTTTGAAGTGTTACAAGCTCTTGGTGCATAAAGAAGATCTGTAAAGTTGCAAAGACTAAAGTCTCAAATCCAAAGAGATATTCTTTATAAAAGTTAAGAGTCAACCACGCCTACCTAAAACGGCTCGTTCTAACACACCCCACATGTCTACGTCACGATGTGCGAAGATTTGCATAACACCGCCGAAATGTTCACGCAAAGAAAGAAGGCATAACTTTTATTCTAGCTGTAGTATTGTTGCTATGAGGAAAATAATGTGTTTTTTTAACCTTAAACCGCATAAACACATTTCATTACACCAAATACACAAAATAATGTTCTTTTTAGCAACATCATATGACCCCTTTAAACAAAGACTTACCTGCTATATCCCACAGCTGAAATCGCACCCGCGTGTGACTGTCCCAGTCTATCACCTTCATAGAAAAATCCACACCTATAGTCGTTTTCAACTCCTCGTAGAATTGATTTTTCACAAATCGTTTAACAAAGCTGGTTTTCCCAACTTTATGGTCTCCAATCACCAAAACTTTAAATAAATGTTCAGTGAATCCTAATTCTGAGTCTCCTGACATTTTCCTGGATAGCGATAACAAATCGCATCTGCAGTAAATGACCTAGTTCTCATTTATTCTGCCGGTTAAATCCCTGTCCTGTTTTCCAACCATGCTACCAACAACACAGACCGTTTCCAGCACTAAAAACAGTAAAACATAGAATTTACAAGTTAAATCAAAGGTCAAAGTTTGAGTGTTTCAAGTGCAAAGCGTGCATAAAGTGACAGTGAGACACACAGGTGTTGAAGACGGTTCTTTAACATGGTCATATGAAAGCAATAACTGGTCACATTTTGGGAAATTATTAACTAAACACTGCAGCAACAACCCTGAGAGCTTATTTACAAAATATACAGTATTTATCATAAACCTAATAAAACATGCTCACCTAAAATAAGCTAAACAGCTCCTGACAAAATACAGCAGAACTAAATGTCATCTGTAGAAACATGTAGTTTTATCTTAAGATAGCTACTTCTAGGCTCATACAGTATGCAATAAATGATTGTTTTAAAAAATATAATAGCACAAATGTTTTCTTAAAGCTGAAGTATAGACTACAGTATGCAGACTACACATATTGCACTGCAAAAAAAAAAAGAAAACTTACAGCATAATCATTTCAGATAATATCTCAAAAGTTACCTGAATACAATCTTCTATAACTGCTTAAAATTCCATTATAATTTAGTAACCGTCATGTCATATAGGATTTAAATGGTCATAACAAGAGTATATAACTGTCTTCATATGAGGACTCGTGGTACATTCTGGTGAAACTGTCGTCGGTGGCCCTGCTGAGCATTAGGGGATCTTGAATCTTCATTAACACACTGACTATATGAAGCATATAAGTATTTGGAGCTGATATGAAAACATTTAACCAACAAGTAAGATAAGCTACCAAATTCAGGTAATAATTTCTAATGGAAAAGTCAATGTATTAATACAAACTCTAGCTTTATGTTATGACCATCTAAATCTAGAGATATATGATATATATTTACATTTTCTTTATTATTAAAAACATAACAATCACATAAATAGAAGAAAAATAATATATACACTTCCTATTGTACTTTAAACACACAAACTATACAAAAAGTACATTAAAAACAATACACCATGAAAAAATACAGTGGTTTTGACATTGGCACTTAAAAACTACGGATTGTTTGCTACATTTTGCTAATAAATTTACTAGGCATTTGTTATCTACACTTGCTGTAGTTTACTGCATACATATGCTGCGTGATTTAATGCTGTAATGTAGACTTAAAACTGTTTGATGATCATGTTTATTTAATATAGACTCAGTTTAAAATGTAGTTTATAAAAGTCATGATTGTATAAAATACCTTAAACACGTTAAATTGTCACTGATAGAGTTGCTGCACATTGTCTGAATTCCTAAATCTTCATTTTCTGCTACAGTGGTTATTTTCTGCTAGTCCTTTAGATGATTCGATCTATTATGAAAAACATAAACGGCTCAGAATATACAGCATCACAATGACTGGTGTTGGTTTCATGTCAACTACTGCTGCCATACTAAAGCAAGATATAGTGACACAAATCAAGAGCACCTACACGTTTGGTTCCTGCTTTTACTCAATCCAGCACTGACATTAAGGTCCAAAATTAACTTTTTTGCCACACCTGCCAATTGTGGGTGAATTGAGAAAAATTACAGGACGTTAAACTGTATTTTGCTTTATTGTTAACTAAAACTAAAAACATTAAGAAACATTAAATAAATAAATAAATAAATAAATAAATAAATGATAGTCGAATGTAATAAACTTTTTTTTTTTTTAAACTTAAACTTATTTTATTTCAGCTGGTTGTCAAGACAACATCAAATTTTCATTTAGTTTGACTTACTAAATTAACTAAAATGAAAATAAAAATCAATAAAAGCTATATAGACAATTAAAGAAAAAAAGAGAGAAAAAAAACAACTAATAAAAATGACAAAAACACAAAATTAAACTAAAATGAAAATGAAAATGAATTCAAAATATTAATTAAAACTATAATAGTACATCAATTAACTTTTTTTGCCACACCTGCCAATTGCAGGTGAATTTACCAGCCATTAAACAGTTTAATTGTTAATTTCTGGGTTATTATCATTAACTAAAAGTAAAACCATAAAAAAAACACACACACTAAAATAACCGAAATAGAAATTAATATAAACCATACAGGATATATTTAAAGAAAAAAAAATAATAAAAATGACAAAAACACAACAAAATTACTAAACCTTTAACTAAAATTAAAATTAAAACAAAATATAAAAACTATTTATTTTGAATAAAAACTATAATATTAAAATAACACTGGCTCATTTCAAATAAGTAGATGGTACACAAGCTTCTCCATATCTATGTGAAACAGTGAAAGGCATACTGGCAAAATTTTATGTGCAATTCGTACTTGGCAAGTCTTAATTTTGGACCCTGGTCAACATACAATCACTTCCATACTCTCTCTTTAAATCAACCATATATAATAATAAAGCTCTCTAGTGCAGGCGACTTACAGTCACATTATTGCACAAACTAGTACCGTAGCTATTATTTCACAAAGCTAGAGTTGACACAATCTCCTAAAATAAATTTCAAAGGGTCGAGGAGCTTTGCTTATAGTCTCTGAGAATGACGGATGCGTATGTGACGCTCGGAGGCGTGCATAAGATGGACTCGGACACGGGGGAGTTGGGAACGGGGCTGCCTGAGCCGAGAGAATCACGAAACGGAGAAGGTGGCATGAGGGCCATAGAGTCCTCCATTGCCATTTTAATCTGCACCAACTCCTCCTCATCGTGGATCTGCGCATTGTCATACATGTAGCCGTGAAGAAGCCCGAACTGCTCGTTTTCAACCTCCTCCAAAGGGGAGAAAGGTTCGTCCGTGTACGCGCCCAGTTGCATAGGCAAAATCGGATGCGGGTGCAATATGTGGGGTTGAAATGGCAAAATCACCTCGTCGCCCGGCTCAGGCAGGCTTATGATCTCATCCAGATCGGGCATGTTTGAATTGAACTCGAGCACCTCTTGATCTGCAATACCATGTTGAGGGAGAACACTGTTTTTTCGTGGCACGTATTGCTCGGGAGTGTAAAACAACATATCGGCGCCCGCCTCCTTCATAGGCTTGCTGACAGGCGACTGCCTGAGAGCCATCAGAGGAGGGCTGCCCGAGGGATTGTATCTGATCGGGTCGCCCTCATCCTCCTCAGCTACATTGTACAGAGTCTTGGTGCTTAAATCGGAAAACTCCATGCCTGGGCTATTGTAGGTATTAGTTAGGGGTTTGATGACAGCCGTCTGATTGGATCCGGCTTCCTGCCTCTTCACATGTACAGACAGTCTGTGCCACATGTGTTCCCCTTTCGGAGGATGTCTTGAACCTGGTTCAGACCATGACACAGACTTTCCATTAGAACTATGAACAAAATAAAGACGACTGTTATTTCACAGGAACCGAGAAAGGTGAACACAAGAACAACATTTCTGGTTCGTGTAAAAAATTATGCAAAAATATGCTGAATATTACTATTCAGATATTTAGTTTATGCTTAAAAACAATTGTTTTTACAGCTCAATAGAGTTGGGCGGTAATCTAATATTGCCAAAATCTTAATCACAGTACACTGTAAGCAATTGTGTATCAAAGTGACAGTTTAAAATGAGGTCCAAAAGTCTAAGGCCAACTTGAAAATGTAGAATTTTTCACATAAACTTGGTAATAAACAATTCATTGAGAAAAAATTCAGATCCTGTACTATTTCTAGACTAGACTAATCAAAAGTATTTTGAGTAAATGAGTGTCACTGCTCATGTGACTCTTTGTAACGATGGTCAGATTTACTTCCAAATTGAGCTAAAGATGTTTTTTGGAACATCTCAAATCATGCCGGAGATCATGATCATCAGGTTTTGTTCATTTCAGCTCCAGTGCTGCTGTCATTAAAGCAAACAGAAAAACTAAATGGTAAAAAATTCTGAATTTGTGTAAAAATTCAAATAAACTTTTCACTCAAAAATTGTTAGTAATATAATTTTCAAAAATATTTATTTTAAATAACCATCCATAATCAGTAATCCCAATTGCATAATATAATATTTAAACATTATAATATAATATATTAAAATATTTAAATATAAAATATTACATTAAAACATAGCTAAATAGAAGAATTTTTCTAGTGCTCTCAAATGTTTGGACCACACTTTATACCACAATATACATCACAAATAATTAGACATTTTTATCTAATTTTCACATTTTATCTGGAAATGATTTAGACTAACAAATGAATTAGTCTGGCATCACTGCAGAAACAGCTTCACATTATTAAAACAAAAGACTTATATTATAAAACAAATAGTTGCATCTCTGACCACAGGCATTGCAAAACAGTGATATACTTATGCAACAAGTCACAACCGTAAAACAACTAGACCCAAAGATTTTGGCCTTGTTTGGAACAAGTCCTTCTCTCTATTTTTGCATTACTCTATGTTTCATGTGTAAATACCACAAATATATCTATTGTGGCTGTGGTATAAAAATCTCTTCCAGCTGACAAATTTCTACCATTATCTAATATACACCATCATACTGCCCAGCAACTCAATAACTGGTAGTGGGACAATAATAATTCTTGCTCTTTGCCATTACATACATCTAAAGCTACTATAGTCTCTCAGTCTCCCCCAGCCGTGCTGCTCAGACGCCCCTGGGTGTGCAGGTTTTAATTGTAGTTGACCTGCAAATCACAAGATGTCTGAGAGAGCCGTTAATTGAAGAAGCTCCTGAAAATGGCATGATCTTAAGATCTGGAGAGAAGCTGGAATAACAGGACTGGACCCATGGGCTCTAACGCAACAGGACGGAGAGAGACTGCACTAACGCCGCTGAGCTACTTACTTGGCATTTCCAGACGCGTTCTTCTTGCGTTTGAACATGTTTAGCAGGCTGTTGCTCCTGCAAGCAATTTTTCCGTCGCCCACGTGCATGCGCACCACATCGGAGGTGGTGAACGCGCTGCGTACGTTCCTCTCGGGCTTGGCGATAATTATGTACATTTTTGGAGTGAACATGCACCCGAGAGCCACCGTCACGCTGAGGCTCACAGAGAACGACGTGGTGATGATCTTGTAGTTGGAGCCAAAGTAGATCGGCACAAAGGCCAACCAGATAATACAGGTGGTGTACATGGTGAAGGCGATGTACTTGGCCTCGTTGAAGTTGGCAGGGACGTTGCGAGTTTTAAACGCATAATAGGTGCAGCTGAGAATGAGCAGGCCGTTGTAGCCCAATGGCGCAACCATGCCCAAATTGCTGGTGTTGCATATTAGGAAAACTTCTCGAATACTCGGGTAGGACTTTATGGGCTCCGGAGGCTCCAAGATGATCAATGTGACCTCTAAAGTCAGTTGCACACTGACCAGGATGGATGTGATCACCACTTGCGCCCAGGCGCTCATGAAGCGTGGTTTGCGCGTGCATATTTTCTTCTTGCTGCCGGCCAGAATGCGAGCGATGCGGTTGGTCTTGGTGACGAGAGCTGAGTAGCACATTGAGGCTGAGAGGCCCACGAGGAGGCGCTGCAGGTAACACGAGGCTATGGTGGGACGGGCGATGAGAGTGAAGGGGCAGATGTAACCCAGGAAGATGCCAGCCAGGATGATGTAGCAAAGTTCACGACTGGAGGACTTGACGACTGGCGTGTCTCGGTACAGTATGAAGATGAAGGTGACGAAACTGGTCACTAGGATGCCCAGACATGAAAAGGCGACAGCCGCGATGGATTCAGGATGACTCCACTCCAGGTAGCGCAGGGGAAGGGGCTCACAGACTGAAGAGAGAAGACAAAATGATTAGATCTTATGTGAGACTATGAACACAATGCATTAAATTATTAATAGTAGTGTTTGCTAAGGCAAACATCCCTATTATTATTGCTTATACTATGCTAATAATGGTGTGCAAATAATTTTCTAAGCTTCAGACTTTTTATCTGGTAGACAATAAACCCAAAACTACAGATCAGAATATCAAAGGGACTCTTCTGACTTGGGCCAGTAAGCAACCACATAGCAATGCCCTAGCAACCACCCTAGAAATGGCAAAGCAATGCACCAAAACCCACTCAGAACATTCTTAGCAACTGCATAGCAACTCCCTTGAAACAACTCCAAAAAATTTGGGGATGTTTTTGTTTGTTAAAGCTGCATTACATAACTTTTTTTGGTTAACAAATATCCAAAATAAATTACAAAACAAGTACATAATCAATCAGTGTTCAAAACTATCTCCTTACCTTAGTCTGATTCACAACGGTAAGCTCGTAATAATGTTTTCTAATTTGAGTGGTTCAGGTCGTTCGCTTTGCGTCATTACGTCACATCTGTATATTCACAAAGAAGGAGTCCCGGCTAGTAGGCTCTATTGTGTGTGTGGATGCTGCAGGTGGCGGATCATTTGTAGCCTTTTCTTACAACAACTTGTCATTTTGAGAATAGAGTTTTAAACGGTGCATGATGGTACTGAAACACATGTAAGTGACTGAAATTAGATTATAATTTTAAATGTGCATCTGAATGATCTGATTACAGATATGTGGGATTACACTGTACTTACAAAAGATTTGTATTTCAAAGAGAACGAGTTCTAAGGAACATTAAATTGCTTTTTTGAGGTTAAAAGAACAATTTCTTTCGATGACATTCGAATGGTATGACAATTACAGATTACTGTACAGAAATTCAAAAATCATGTGTTGATGTTAACATTAACAATTTGAAATCAAAGTATAACAATAATGATAATTTGCACGGTTTGACGTGATCTGAGCTTACTTTGTGATAGTTAGATTTAATCACCATTGGTAGCGCAATTTATTGTGAAACTTTTTTTTTTTTTTAGGTTGGTCAGAACAAAACTGGCAGACATGTTACTTGTTCAGATGAGATTTTCCGGTGAAACGTATTATTTTGGATGTACTTCCAAGACGTAGTATAATTCTGAAGTACAGTGAATATCCTCACTGGTGCGTTGACTGACAGCCCACACATAAACCTAGCTCAAAACATTAGATTCATCCGTGCTGAGGAGCCGTTCCGATGCACAACCCACGTAAAGAAAATATTTCAGCAAATAACTGCAATTGCAGGTTTCAAACAGAGATGGCGACAAAGAGGCAAAACTTACCTATCAATACCCTACTAACTACTTTAAACACCCTTTAAACACGCCAAAATCCACTCAGAACAACTGCATAGCAAAGCCCTGGCAATGACTCAATTTTTAAATTTTTCTTTTTTAAACGGCACAGTAAGTAACTGTAGCGTCTGGACCAATCAGACACACCATTTTTCATTTGATTATTGAGCACCCTATCAGCTGCACAGCAACACACTCAGAATACTTAGAGCAACCGCATAGCAACACCCTGGGAACAACCCACAAAACTTGGGGTTGTTTTTTAAGTAACCACACCAAGCAACACCCTAACCACATAACAATGCACAAAACACTCAAAATACTTTAGAAACTACATATCAACATCCTGGCAACAACCCACAAAACTTCAGGAGGAGTTCTGTTGATTTGGACCGTTAAGTAACCAACACCCTAGCAGCTATTTAGAAACTCATAGTAATGCTCTGGACCCATTTTTTTATTACAATGGACATTAAGTAACCACTTTTAACACCCTAGCAGCCACATAGCAACGCACCAAAATCCATGCAGAGCACTAAGAAAAACCGCATAGCAACACCCTGGCAACAACCCACAAAACTTGGGATTGTTATCTTTTTTTTTTATTTTTAACTTTAACCAGTAAGTAACCACCTAGCACCCCCCCAAACCCTCATAGCAATGTACAAAAACACTCAAAATACTTTAGCAACCACATAGCAACATCCTGGCCTCTGTCCTTAAAAATATTGTGATGCCCTGGCAACAACTTTTAAAAATTTTTTTTTTACATGGAACAATGAGCAACCACTTTGAACACCCTAGCAACCACATAGCAATGCACCAAAACCCACTCAGAGCACCTAGAGCAACTGCATAGTAACACGTTGGGAACAACCCACAAAAATTTTTTTTTTACATGGTAAAACGTAAGTAACCAATTTAAACACCTTAGAAACCGCATAGCAACACACAAAAATATTCGAAATGCTTTGAAAACCACAAAGCAACATCTTGGCAACCAGTCCCCAAACCAAATCTGGGATGAGTTCTATTGATTTGGACTAGAAAGCAACTACCAAGCAACTCCTTAGCAACTGCATAAGAATGCACCAAAACCCACCAAATGTATAGCAATGCCCTGGCAATGATTTTTTTATTTATTTATTTTTACACACATGGGACAGTAAGTAACCCTTGTGAATTCTGAACACCCTAGCAATCACATAGCAACACACAAAAACACTCAGAACACTTCAGCAACCACAAACAATGTCTTGGCAACCAGCCATAAAAATTCAGAGTTGGTTCTCTTGATTTGGGTCAGTAAGTAACCACCTAGCAAATACTATGAACAACCTGGCAACTGCACAACATGCTAAAACACCTCTGAACCTCTTATTAAGCCCTGGAAACCACTCTTAAAATTTGTGCTTTGGTTCTCTTGAATTTGGCCAATCTAGCAAAGCTCTCGCAACCATCTAGCAACAGTCCAGAAATATTCAAAACACACCTGCATAGATTTTTCCCATTTTACTGTGGACTCATATGTCTATATTCATAGGATGTGAGACATTACGAATTTATACTTCCACCAATAAGCAAACACTCTAAGAGGTCAACAGGGGGTTGAGATCAAAGCATGCATTGTTGAATATGAATTAAAAATGGCAAAAGCATACACTTCGCATTGCTGCGCGTCTTTGTAGGACTGGCCATCTGAGTGTGACCAGCTCGCTTATGCACCAAGTGCTAAAGTAGGTTTCCAGCTCACCTAAAAATAAACAGCCCTTCCACTAAGGGACCGGCCGTAAGAAAGAACCAAGCCAAAGGAGACTTGAGAGACTGCAGCAGGAGAGAGGAAATGAATGCTTCCTCATTACCAACACCAGTTTTCATGAGAGCCAGACACTTTTACCAATGACAAAACTCAAGGAGAGCTTAAAGACAACAATTTGTATCTAGAAATACATGAATCACAAATAAAATCTGTATTTGTTCCATGCACATGGGTTATTCTTGAGCTACGGTGAATCTTTGCATTACGCCAGTAGCATAGAATGGAGCTATACTATAGTGAACTGATGAAAAATACACTGCTAGGACACTCTAGGCTGCTGCATTGACATTGACCATCATAGTGTATGAAAATAGGCCAGAGAAGTAGGTAGTGAAGTAGGGCTGTCACAGGCGATAAGTTGTACAGCGCAAGCAATCTGTAAAAATGATAAATGGCCTTCAGGTGTCATGGGAAACCTTTTGAAAATAGGACAGTGAAGGTCTTTTAAAAGGCCAAATCAGTAATCTAAGGCTTGGAGAATGGGGTTCTGCATGGATGTTTGATGACGCATCTATGATGCTTTGATTCAGACACATACTTTTTCCTTTGAATTCAAAACTCAGTTTTCAAATTTAACTCAATTTAAATTGAAACCAATTAAAGTGAATCAAACTTTGGGCAACAGTACCATGAAGGAAAATCATTAACAACATTTGAACATTTTCTGAAGAAAAAAGTTTGTGCAAAAGTCACCACCGTAATTTTATCGTCATATAAAAATAGCAAGTCTTATTGCTTAAAAAAATAATATCACACCTCTCCTCGACAAGCAGCACAATTTGAGGTGTCATTCTTGTCTGGCACAAATGGTAACACTGGGTTGTTTAAGGTTGTAGACCAAGGTTAATTATGCCACATACTTTCCCTTTAGTTTGTCCATTGTTTCCTCTAGACAACTATGAAATCAAAGAGATTTTGCTTCATTTTTCAGCTGACTCTAGTAATATCATGTCTCCTCTAGAGCTTCAGAAGAGATCTCAAGCTCAACAAGAAACCAAAATATCAAAGCCATCCAAAATGCAAGATTTCAGTACGATATCAAACATTTCACTTCAAATAATTTACATTTCCTGAGCAATACTATGCACATTCATTTTTTAGGTCTATACTTTGACTTTATATCAAGTATAGTCTCATTTGTATTTGTTGTTATTTTTCCTGAGGAATTTTAGGAGAAACATCTGCAACAGTTGATATTTGAAATTAAAACCGACTACACTTTTTCATAGTTATTTTTTTTAATTGAATATTTCAGCTAATATGACAATGCTTTCAGCTACTAAAAAGAGCGTAATACTTTCAGCTACAACAATTCAAATGTACCGTTTTGTCAGTTTTAAAGTCTGGGTCTGAAGTTTAACAAAAATGACTACTGCAGATGTTGACTGCTGCAAATGAAGTACCTTGCAGCTCTTTGTCCGGCCACCATCCCAGCTCACAGGCTTTGCAGGTGAACTCATCCTGCACATATTCATTGTCTTTACAGGCCGTACAGATCCAACAGCAGCTCACCTCCCCTTTCCTGATCACCTGTGAGGACACAGGAACACATTTTCTTTTATTTGTATCTTAAGAAGAAACGGATGCAATGGAAATAAAGGCAACTCTTTTATATGAGAGTTTTTGCTAATAAATATACAAACTCACCTTGATCTCTCCTTTGGAGCAGGGCTCACTGCAAACAGATCGGACCATCTCACTACGGTTCATCTGGATCATATAATCATCAATACTTAAAACGCCTTTATGCCACGAGCCGACGTTTATATAGTCATAGACTCCAGGCTCTACATACTGCAGGTTCATAATGTCATACCTTCAAAAAAGAGAGAGATAGTAACTCATCTACAATACAAGGAGTTTTCTGATATCTGTTATCTAGGGCAAGCATAACTATTATTATTGCTTCTAGTTAGGGTCAGCAATTTAAACAAACCCCTAAACCTAAGTATTAAACTTCAGCATGTAAGTCTTCCTGTGTTGATTCAAATTTTCTTTGGAATAAATGTACTTTACTAATGAAAAATGATGAATATTGTTACCAAAACACAGATTTATGGGGGAAAAAAGTGAGTGTTTGCCGAAGCCAGGCCATTGGACTTATTGGATGCATGCTCCACGGTGGTTTAAAAATTAATTAATGGCTATTTTTGTGTTATTCAATTAGTGCATAAAACGTAGCTTTATGTAGGGCAGTAAGTAAGACTGACCTGCCAGGCGAGTCCCCGTTTTCATCAAACCACACATCTTCTCCAGACACACCAGTAAACGAGGTCTTGAGGAGAAAGTCCAGCAGGTTGCTGCCATCAATGGGGTCCATGGCGTCACACAGTCCCACGTGACCCGGACACAAGTGCTCATGCATATCATGAAGACCGTGAGCCATGGCATAGATGGCATTAATGACGAAGCCCATCTTACTGTCCTGGACATAGTTGTCCTCCAGGCTTTCATAACCTGTGAGAATCAGCAAACCAAAAAGCAATTATTAGAACATCAAAGCAATGCACTCAATGAGTGTTTTAGTCAACATGAAACAACATTTGCAACCCATTTTACATCCTTATAGATCTAATCAGCTATTTGACTACTGGTTGACATTATCCCCAACCAAGTGATGTTAGTCTTTTCATGTAAGCAATGAAGACATAACTGACAGTAAATAAAGAAAAGTGCATTAAGAAAGTAAACAGGGTCAATATCGATTTCATGTTGACTGCAGCAAATCATTCAGCAATACCAGCAAATTCTGAAAAATTCCACATTTTGCAGCTAAAAGGCTTTTACTGAAATGAAAATCACAATGAAAATCCCCACTGTAACAAGTTCAGCCATGATATTTCCGATCCCCATTTTATAGTCATTTTTGAGCACTTTAAAGGGAACGATAGGGTGTCCAAAGACATCATTATTCCTAAGCCACAGGCGACATGACAGTAAGTTCTATTTTTATTTATTTATTATTTTTTTGCATTGGACAGTGAATCAAAAGACAGCAGCATTAAAAGAGAAGATCAAACAAAATGCAGTTGCCATGGCGAAGCAAACCATTTATGTAACCCAACTCAGCATTTAATTAGTAATGGACATGATGGTGACATTATTATTAATTGAGCAAGGAAATTAATTATTCATCCGTGTTCTCATTCTTGCCCGTCTCCCTCATGAATCAAAGTAAATGTGGCTGACAATTGAAGAAAAAAAAAAAAGATCGTTGTATTAATTCAAAGGAATGGGCAATGTCAAAGGACACCCTATTGGCTCATTATCTGGTGATCTGTAACAAGCCAGCAGGAAGCAATATCAGGCACCATAGCTGATAAATATGGTGTATTAAAAAACAAACAAAAAAAAAACACATATTCAAAGAAAATGCTCATCGTAACATGGCTCTCACCTTATATCTGTAAATTAAAGTGCATTGCAGCAAGCAACGGGCAAAAGCTCAAATCTAGGCATGCTTCGCTGGCCGATCCCAAAATAAAACAGTGACACTTTGAGAAAAACTAAAACATTAAATACATCTTATTAATAATAGAGGCAGATTGTGAGGATAACCCCCCTGGCTCTCTATTAGATCATTTTATTTGGTATGTCAAAGTTTTGTTTACATGCAAAGTTAAATAATTAGGACTGGAGGCTTCAGTAAGGATATGATACTGTGCTATAATATCTCAACCCAAATATCATCTCATCAAAAATGAATCAAAATCATCCCAATAATCAGATGAATTTTTTTTAAGAACAAAAAATAGAGGAACAATGTGCTGTCTAGCTTAATCAATTGATTTTAGGTTTTAAAATATTTGATTTTTAATGAGTAAAGAAATAAAAGGTCACCATATAATTTACTATGACCTTGTTTACCCTATTTACACTACGGCGCCGGATGATAATGTGTCTGGTCACTATTATTTTTGTTAAAAATAGTGAACACCAAAACATTTTTTTTACCATATAGTCACAGTATGACATCGATACAATCTTTTATTTCTCCAGTTGTGTGTTTAGCAGATGCATGTTGTAAGTGGAGCCAAATCTATAGAAATAAGAAGCGTGACCTCTTAATTTCTTCTCTCTCTCAAAGCTCTGATTCCTATTAGCATAAGCAACTAAAAATGTTTGGAGCTTAAAAGAGTTCCCCACCGGAACATGCAGCCAAGCCAACTGGCATGATAAATCTAGCTGTTATTGGGATATAAAGTTCAAACCGAAGTGCCCTTATAAATGCTCATTTCTTTATGGGGGAAAAAACATCCCAATAACTTCATATATTAGAGGTCAACCGATATTCGGTGCTGCTTTATGACCTTATTGACAATAGTAAACTCTCTCATCCAATAACATTTACTAGTGATCTGAAAATATAGACACATTTTTTAAAAACACAGAATCACAGAACATAATTTATTTTTAAATCATATGGTTGTATTATATCAGTCGACCTCTATCTATATTGCTGAAGTGAAGGGTCTCCACGTTAGCTCTTCAGAAAAATATTCACTTACCGTCTTGGAGTTCTAGACAAAGAAATAATAACAAAACAGCAGACTATGACTATTTCTCTGTTTGATTATTTGTAACAGTTTTCATTTAGCCTTTATTTTCACGTTGCAAAGAGTTGAAACAAACATTTTGCAATATAGTCATTTGACATATGACTAAAACTAATAAAAACACAAGTAAAAAAGATATAGCAAAGCAATGCTGTAAAAAAATATAGACAAACAACATGTAAATACCATAAAAGTAGATCAGATAATAAAGTGAGTGGCATGCTTCCCTGTAATTATTACACTTTAAGATGAGTCTAGTTCTGTAAAATTGTGAAACAAAATGTGGCATTGCAAATGTAGAAAATAAAGTCAGATGTCATTTGACAACCGGCTTACTGAGTGTTGTCTCAAAACAGTGCTTCAGCTGATGTTAAATATCAACCCAGCCAGATAGAAATGTGCCATAAAAAGAGTCAATTTACCTAGATCACCTTTTCAGTCAGCAGAGAAGGTTTCAAAGATACAAAAAGAGCAAAAACACAGAAAAGGTATGTGTTTTATTTTCGTCTGTTTTGGGAAATAACAGCTATAGCATGCAGAATGGGTCATTCCTGTTCTGCCGTACCTTTTAAACTCTGTAATTTGATCAAACAGATTTTTTTTTTGCATCGCCACAAAACATCAAAGAATCCTTCAAATCCATTGCTCACACTCACAAATGTTTGTACCAGTGCAAAATACCAGTCCGTAATCCATAATAACACTTCCTCCAGTGAAAAAGTGCATTTCCTGTTGTCCTCTCACATCAAAATCCACCCACATGTTTGTTTTGAACTGTTTTTACTTGTAAACGGTTCTTGATTTGTCCATATTTCTATCCTGATTCAGACAAGACAACATTTTCTTTAGAGGACATGTTTTTTTTAGCTGTAAGCAACGGTTTGAAGTTAAAAACCTCTTAATGATGGATTTGATTCTTACAAACAGCTTTTGGCTTCACAGGACATTAACTGATGGACTGGAGTGGTGTGGATTACTTGTGGATTATTGTGATGTTTTTATCAGCTGTTTGGACTCTCATTCTGACAGCACCCATTCACTGCAGATCATCCATTGGTGAGCAAGTGATGGAATGCTACATTTTGCAAAATCAATGAAGAAATAAACTCATCTACATCTTGGATGGCCTGAGGATACATTTTCAGCAAAATTTTCATTTTTGGATGAACTGTTCCTTTAATACATTGTAAATTTATTATTATTTTTTTTTTCATTTTAGAAGTTAGTGTATAACAAAGTAGTGAATTCTTTCAAATTCATGTCTATGTTGTGATTTTGGAATGAAAGAAAACTAACTCGTATGGATTAGTTAATATTTTTTCTAACATATTAGGTCTTCTATGATGGGGACACGAAAATGTACTGCATACTAGGAATGACCCATATCCAGCCTCTCTCTCTCTCGCTCTCTCTCCTCGTACCTGAGCAGTTCTTCTTATAATTCATGTTTTCTTGTGGATGTCCCGGGAGGCGGCACTGGAAACGATGCTGCCAGAATTCAGCAAACCAGGGGTTTCTATTGTTGGTGTTGAGCCGTAACTTCAGGTAATAGTCATCGAAGGACGTGACCTCCTCCGACTGTAGCTTCATAGTGATGCCGCCCACAGCTTCCTGCTCGTAGCCCTCCACGACCTCATCCCTGTCCGCCCAGCCGTCACTGAAGGAAACGTGTCTAATTAGTTACCTAATTACCTACAGCTTCCTTTTCAATCTCTCACCTGCAATGCCTGAATAACACTGATGCTTGAGTGCATTGACCTACTTTAGCACAGGCTAAAGAACAGACAAAACATACTTTGTGTTAGACATTCGTCGTTACTGCACAAGTGATGTGATGATAGCTGCCAACAGATTGATATAACCTTCTCTGATGCTTTTAGCTACAACATTCAAGGTAAAATATTGCACAACTGGCTTACTTTGCAATGCATAAACTGCTTTTTCAGGCATATCAAAAGAGCATGAGAACATTTATTTGAGCTATATAATAAGCAGGATGTAATCCCAGGCTGTTTTTTTGAGTCCCAGTCCATCTCTTCTTGAACGTGTGTTGTTTAAGGTCATAATGAAGGTGTCTTTCTGTGGTCATGGTATCACAGCACCATCTGCCTCTCAGCATCTTCTCGGCAGCACGCCAAAAACTGACTATTATTAGTTGACACTTCATATTTCACCGATGACAATTTACCACGAGCAGCTGACAAGCATTGTGTGTTCTCAAAGTGATTACAGCAAAGAAATGCCACATCAAGTTCTTCAACTTCAGGCACTTTTATGTCCTGGAAGTTGATTTTAATTAAAACCAAAAGATTTTAGATTTTACTTTTTAATTCAAAGGCCATTTTCAACGTTTCAATTACAGTTACAACCTTTCAAGTACATTTTTTCAAACTCTACTCTTATAGACAGGTCTAATCTAACAGCTAGTATCAAATGAAGTTAGTATAACACAATTAAAACACATAACAACTCAGTACAGTTTTATACATCATTTGAAAATTTTTAAATTATCCACAGTAGCCTAAAATGATTTTTAGTCACAGTGATGAACACTTTAGAAGCGCTGCTTCACGACGCTTCAGAACCTTTGCGAATCATTTGTTTCGAACCACTGGTTCAGAGCGTGTAGCTATCAAACTGACAAATGGTATTTGATGATTTGTTGATTGCATTTAATGCAACTGAAACGTTCCCAGGACCAGAAAGGTAGTAAGGACATTGTTAAAATAGTCCATGTGACATCAGTGGTTCAACCATAATGTTATGAAGCTACGAGAATACTTTTTGTTTTCTTTGCGCACAAAAAGTATTCTCGTAGCTTCATAACATTACGGTTGATCCACTGATGTCACATGGACTATCGTAACGATGTTCCTACTACCTTTCTGGGCCTGGGAACGTTTTAGTTGGATTGTTGTCTATGCAGGGTCAGAAAGCTCTTAGATTTTATCAAAAATATCTTAATTTGTGTTCCGAAGATGAACGAAGGTCTTACGGGTTTGGAACGACATGAGGGTGAGTAATTAATGACAGAATTTTCATTTTGGGGTGAACTATCCCTTTAACTCAGCCTGGTGTGACTAGTATGTCATTCATTAAGTTACTAAAGTATATGGCTTTGAATTAGCCTCCTTTAAAACAGTCTCCTTGACCCAGAATAAAGCAGCCTTGGCCAATTGATGTTCCTCTTTTCAGTCCATAGAGACTGCTTTGGTGTCAAGACAGAGGTATAAAATACTTTACACCAACAAGAGAGGGTTCTGCTGATTAAAAAAACTAAAGGGACAGTCATCCATCATTTTAATCTCATTAATAGAAACATGCAGCATCAGGAAATCATGATCATTTCTAAGCAGAATCCCTCTGATAGATCTGGTGCTTTATGAAACTATCAAGGATTATGCTTTAATGCCTCTAAATGTCCCCAGTGTCCCTGAAATGTCACATTTCATTAAATTAAAAACGAAACTTATATTCACCTGCCGATGAGGAGGAATTCTCCAGCTACACCAAGGCGTCTCATGGCCATGAGAAGACTACGAACAGTCATCCCCTCACAGAAACACACCACCACACGAGCTTTGGGCAGACGCTCTCGCAGTTTCCTCAGCAGTCGGTCAAAGTGTTTCTCCCCAGCGTTGCTGTAGATCTTGTCAGAATGGGCGATACACAGACCTTCCTGGGATGCCAATTCCTTAAAGGCCTCCATCCCACTCTCTCCATAGTTCCCTGAGGAACGACATCCAACACAATAACATTTGCATCAGAGAGTCTCTCATTGCCTCAGTCCAGCTCACCTGAGACTGCAGTCTTCAAAGTTCCTCTGCTGACCAGAAGAAGACTGCGGATTGCCTTTAGTCTGATTTACTGCTGAGATTATGGCCCATAATTGGGCTAAATAAGCAGAGTTGCCTATTCAGAATTTAAGAACTGGCTCCTTTCAATTCATGAGTGTAACATCCACATAATATGGAATAGGATTTGAATGTATTTCTCTGTATATATATTGAACGAATGAACAAACTAAGGACTGAACAAAATAATGAACAAATGAATGAATGAATCGAAAACTACAGATGATAACACAGATATTTGTTTCATTGAATGATTTGAGTGAGTGCTTTTTAATCACAGATTGGGTAGTACTTAGAATAATGTGCCATGATAGGAGACCAACATCAATCTCTTGATAATGATATGGTGATTAAAAAGTCTGTTCAAAGGCAGTCATCACATTCATTCATAGTTTTTTGACCTTGGTTGAGGATTCAAATGATACTTAGATTCAAAGTACTGAAAACTTCTTTTTACTGTCCCAAACAGACTTATTTATGATATTTAAAATGCTATTTTTGAAAGTTATCTTAAGATTTAAGCAAGGGGTGATCCAATAAAAAAGAAAAATCACAAATAATACCTGGAGCTGTTTAGACACCACTGAGACTAAATGGGGTGCATATGGAGATTTTTGCTTAATTCTCCTG
Organism: Sinocyclocheilus rhinocerous; assembly: GCF_001515625.1. Lineage (NCBI taxonomy): Eukaryota > Metazoa > Chordata > Actinopteri > Cypriniformes > Cyprinidae > Sinocyclocheilus > Sinocyclocheilus rhinocerous. The sequence goes on from NW_015627738.1 coordinate 1,224,272, forward strand.
AGAAAGATCCCAGGATGATCTCACATGTGTCTTCTCAAGAGATCTTAACATCTGAGCTGCTATGCACATTCATTTTATAGCTCTATGTCGAAAACTGACTCATTTGTGCCTTTTTTTCTCCCTATGTATTTTAGGAGAAACAACTGAGATCATGTTGATTCTTGAGCACTCGTTTACATCTCCAGAGCTATAAAAGAGCTATAACTCACCCTCAGTGTGAACTGCTGACACATACGTCCAGTTGTAGCGTTTAACAATGTCCAGGAGAGCTCTGGCCTGAAGAGTGTCAGAGGGCACGACCCTAAGGAAGTACTTATAGAGGGTTTTATCGCTAAGATCTATGCTTGTAGCGGAGTACGCGATCTGAGGGATGTTGAACAGCTGCAGCAGGTTCTGAACTTGAATGGCCACTGAACTGGATCCAGGTCCAATCACACCAGCGATGGGCTTTTTGGTGGTTGGCGGCTGAGCAGAAGGATTTCCCTCAACGCACCACTTCTGCCCGTCCTTGTCATCACGGATTGAGATAAGCGAGTCTCTTATGAACTCAATACTCTGTTCCAAAGCCACTGATGAGTGCCAGCAGGAGTCTCTGATCTCACAACCCAGAGTGATGTTGGGAAGAAGGTTTGGATCAGCATTTATTCTATCTAGTGTATAAAACATCGCTTCCACCCTTTGGATCCCGTACTGTTCCCTGACCTCACCGCACTTTCTTTCTGAGACCTTCTCTGCCGCTGGTTGGTGATGGACAGAAAACAGAGCGCCGATGATGATATCACCATCCATCCTTGCCACAGAGCGGGATGCTGCTCTGGGTACCACTGACCTCTGATGAACATCAGCTGCTGAGATGGGACAGGTACAAAACAATAAGACTGAGAGACACAAAATGATGAAATTCATTCTCAACATCATCATCCTCATGGTGTCAGATGTCTTCAGTTAAAATCAGCTCCATCTCGCTGGTAAGAGACAGATATTTGTTGCATTCCAGTCCAGCCATGATCATCCAAACAGCTTCCCTGCAGAATGAAGATGAGAATGAATCACTTCAGATCAGTAGCAGTTACAGATGTGATAAACTACACTGTAAAAAAAATCTGTGACATTTAAGGTAAAATACCGGCAGCTGTGGTTGCCAGAACTTCACCGTTAAAAATATGGTAGCAACATTTTAGGTTTTACAGACTTAACTTAAATTCTTAAACATTCATTTAACAACATTAGATGTAAGTTAAAACCCTAATGTACACAACTGATAAGAAAAAAACTAAGAAGAAACATAGTTATTTCTATGAAAAAACATAAAATAGGAAGTGTCATGCAGGGAATTCTGGGAGTGTCAATTTACATTTTTTCGATGTAAATTATACACTGACTGTATAATACAGTATTTTACTGTAAAATTACATTAAATGTAATTACAGTTATTCACCGTATATAGTATGGAAAGTTACTGATAACCAATTAACAGGTTTTTACTGTAGCATTTTTACAGTCTTTTACTGTTAAAATCACAATCATTTTTTACAGTGTACCATGGTTTGAGCCAGAAAGTCAAGGGCAATTACATATTCAATCATAATAATTATTAATAATTACATCCTGATGATTTGTAGATCATCCTAGATATCTGCTGTAAACATTTTTGAATCAACAAGACATTGAAACAACAGACAGAAAAGTAAGTTTCCTAAACATACAGCATGTGTCCTGTTGATGAGCCGTTCTGTGCCATAATTTAACTAAAATATAATAGCTGGTACAACAGCCACCATGCAATAATTCCTAACAGGACACTAGTTTAGTGATCTGGCTGATGTATTATATCTGTGTCATGCATTCAGTGCTCATTTAATCAGCTCATTCTCACCTGAAATCACAGCGTGTGTCGTCACATCTCTCTCCTGAGCTGCTGGAGCACAAACTGAGCCTCCTGTTTTCATCCTCCAACATGAGCGCAGGAACCTCCTCCTCCTTTATCATCACTGCATGTGAAAGTGGCTTACACACCACACACAGACAAGACACACAAATACTGAGGAATATGAGACAAACATTAGGCTATCTATTACATTTAGCCAACTATGTGTATGTGTGTCTTGTTAAAAATGAACAACTAATCTAAAATGCACTTTTTAGTTATTGTTGTTTCCTAAATAGTACTTACTGCAAGATTATCCACATTCCACTTCAATTAATTTATGAAAACATCTCGAAAAAGAAATCAGGTTTATACATACAGATACACATCACAGATGTTATACAATTAATATTAAATTTTGCAACGAGAAAACATTAATATCACATATCACATTGTACAGAAACACAGCCTATATACATGTATATATATATAGACTTTATAAAATACTTTAAAATATATTTGTTCAGATGAGTTCTCTGTGCTCATATATTCATGATATCTAAATAGATTAACATAGATATTGAACTGAATTGTTACCAATAATTAAAATATCAAGTAATGTATAAACCTAATTGTGTGAAAAAATTGAATTGTGTCGAATATTAAGAGTCCATTTCGATAAGCAGGTATCAGAGCCCTCTGGTGATGAGATTAACGCGCTGCACTGGATTCACAATTTGACCTTGAAATAGCACTGATGTCCTACAATTTCAGTTGGCATTAATTTGTAAAACAGCAACATTGCTAGGTATTAAATTTGCAGATGCTTAAAATAAATACCTGACATGTTATTTTTGTATCTAACAGATTTTGAAATATGAGTGATGAACATGAAAACACATTTTATTGATCATTAATTTAAAAAAGAACAATGTTAATAATAACATTTGAGTAAACCGCTTTGGATATTTGGGATAAACAAGATAAAATGCATAATTTGAGAATAAAATATCAGCCCATAATTATGTTGGTAATATTATATATTATATTATATAATATTAAAGACTAAATCTGACATGAGTTTGATCCACATGTTCAACTCTAATGAACAATCAGACTGTGATTGTGAGAACCAGTGATCAGGAAGAGACATCAATCTTCCACACGGAGCGTAAGATGAGCTCCACATCCTTTAACATTCGTAATGAAAGCGTGTTTAGAAGATGAGCTCTGACTGAAACCTCAGTTACCATAGTAACAGAGCAAATGCTTGATAAGAACTGTTTCCTGTGAGCTAGAAACTACATCTTCCTCCAGGTGGCGCTCAGAGATTCAAAAAGACAAATCTCCTGTTGAGCCGCATTCAAATATCTTTCTAAAAACACTAAATGTTTCCATATTTGAACTATTAGATCTATTACAGCTGTTAGTTAATTAGAAAGGAAATGTCAGTGTGTTCTCAACCGGGTGTCTCAGTTGTTTCCTACAGGAAGTTTGGTATATCTCACACAGAGACACTGAGGAACCCCAGTCAAGCCCAAATTCAGCATAGAGGGGTTCAATGAATGTGCTGTTGAATGTGTGTAAGTGTGTGTGTGTGTGTGTGTGTGTGTGTGTGTACCTGGTATTTATCACGTTATGGGAACCAAATGTCCCCACAAGGATAGTAGAGACGCTGTAGAAGGACAGACGGCTGGATGAACACTCTTTAAGGATCTTTGAGTCTCTGCAGGACATCATCCACTGGTAGTCTGAAAAACAGTCACAGTCTCCTCCAGCAGTGTGTGTGTCTGCAAGGCTGCATCTGTGGTGTGCCACCCCATGAGTGTCCGACAGTACGAAATGAGGCGAGTGGGGTAGAACATCAATAAACTGATCACATCACCTTTTTTCTCTCTTCAAAAACAGTGAGATGAACAGAAACTTCATCCACTTCATAAATCCATTCTGCTATTCTCTAATCTCAGTTCTAAAGCTCATTCAAATTATTCACATACAGATTTTCCAGTGTTGTACAATATGCATTCTGAATGTTATATCTCCTTGTATAACTCGAACGAAACAGAAAAATGCCTTTCTTTTCCTTTTTGATGCTTTAATCTGATATCCTAATACATTTTATAAACATTTAACATGGGTGGAAGTAAATCACACAAATACAAGTCACAGAAAATTATAAACCATCTTCTATTTTAAAAATGTATATTTCTGTCCTCTTCCTCCTATTTTCCACTTCTGACTTGTGAGTTATATTAGTGGTTCTCAAATCTCTCCATGAAGTACCCCCAGCCCTGCACATTTTGTATGTCTCCCTATATCTGACACACCCACTTCAGGTCTTGCAGTCTCCACTAATGAGCGTTGAATCAGGTGTGATAGATGAGGGAGACATACAAAATGTGCAGGGCTGGGGGTACTCCAGGACAGGTTTGAGAACCACTGAGTTATATGATAATGAAAAACAAGGGCTTATACCAGGCCTGGGCAACGTCGGTCCTGGAGGGCCACTGTCCTGCAGAGTTTAGCTCCAACCCTAGTCAAACATACCTGCCTGTAGCTTTTTAGTGATCTTGAAGACACTGATTAGCTTGTTCAGGTTTGTTTGATTAGGGTTGGAGCTAAACTCTGCAGGACAGTGGCCCTCCAGGACCGAAGTTGCCCAGCCCTGGCTTATACTGTAAGTCATCTATTCACAAATATTCAAATGACAACAGTAAAATAATCTGTCTCAGTATTTAATATCTTGAAGTGTGTTATGAACAGTTTCAATACAGAGGTTAAATCATGTTTATATTCACTCAGGGTCAGAGGTCACTGCTTCATCACTACAATTTGGGGTTTCATCATAGATGTGTCACTCTTCATAGACACACAGCTGAGTTCTGGAGATGCTGCTTTATGTGTGTGAACATCATCCTTCTCCTCTCTCATCTCATAGACATTTTACAGGCAGTGCTACAGAAATAGACAACTGAATTGATTAATTTAGACTAATAAGAGAAACAATGACAAAGAAAACTTAATTAAGAATTATTATGCCACACAATGTAAAAACATGTAATAAAATAAACTATACTTTTCTAACAGACTCACAAACACATTCACAATCTGAGCCTTAAAGCTTAGGATGAATAGGCTAATCACTGAAATGCTGTTCAATTCATCTCCCAGTTCAACAGTTTCAGAAAAAGCCCTACATTCAATCTGAATATTAAAGGCTGCGAAAACTAAGACAAAGTTTCTGTAGAAAGACAAATGCTTTTGAAAATACTCTTACATTGCAATAGGATAGAAATATAAGCATTTTACACATGCAGATTCAAATTGATTTACCAATGCATAAGAATGAATCCAGAAATGTGAAAATTGATTTTTAAAAAAGCATATGGCTACGTAGAGCGATGTTGCAATGACTGCGGGTACCTGACATGAAGAGGCCCGAGGTTAGCTACATTAAAAACAGGTGGGAGCGTTCATATTTTGTACACAAAGCTCCGGATCGGGGTGAAGTTAGGAGGGGTTTTTGTCCACAAAATGATAAGAGCACACATACCTTCTTTGTGTGTTTCTTTCTATAAACTAAAATTAAGATCAGAAAAGAGAACAGCTGTGTGAGTCAAAGAGAGATAATGTGAGTGCGTTTCTTTCTCTCAACTCTGTGTCTCACTTGATTCTCACAGGAAGCTGTTAAAACTAACACAGACACACTGACCTATACGGATAAACCCCAAATCCAGCGTAGAGGGGTTCAGTGAATGTGGTGTTGAATGTGTGTAAGTGTGTGAGTGTGTGTGAATAAGAGACGCTGTAGAAGGACAGAGTGCCGGCTGACCAGTCCAGATACACTCCTACTCTGTTAGAGTGACTTGAAGGGACAGGTATGACTTTTCTGTACTTATTGTGTCTCACAATACATTTGTTATCAAAACAATTCAGACTCCAAGACTTTTCATTGTACCCAAGCAAACTGTCAGTACACCATACTTTCCTACTGATTCCTTTATATGACACAGATATATCAGCCCTCTCACTCCATTCAGCCTCCCAGTAACAGCGTCCAGTCAGACTCTCTCGACTCAGAACCTGACACCATTCATCAAATCTCTCTGGATGATCAGGGTACGGCTGCTTCTTTCTCACACGTGTCCCTTTTCTGTTCATCTCAGACAGAGTGAGAAGAGTGTTTGCTGTGTTTAAATCCAGTGTGAGATCACATGCATCTGAACACAAGAAGAGAGATTATAACATCTGTAACACAACAAAACAACAACTATTAAGGGTTGTGTGTGTGTCCTACATTTCTGTGGTCCTTCTGTAATCCTGAATGCTCCTCCATGATCCACACTATAACAAGAAAGGATTATGACAGTTGCCATATTAGAGAATACAGATAGTTGTTCATGCTAATATTTTACATAATCTATTCAGGGTGTCTACAGATATGAACAAGTTAAATTTAAGACTTTTTAAGACATTGTGAAATTTAAGACCAAACCTGTGATGGAAATACACATTATATTACATACGTATATATGTAATATTTAATGTGTTTAATTTAAAAAGAAAACAAAATATCATCACTGTCAACAATGCTATTTATTATTATGATATACAGTGAACATTTCATATCAGCAGACAATATCCCATACAAAATATCCCCACAAAAGCACCGCATCACAGAGAGCTTAACAGTGTGACTGTCACGAATCCGGTCCATGAACTTCCGTCTGCTAGCCATCAGAGGTCACCCTTTCCATTTTCATTTACTCTCGCACTACACACTGTTGCATATCACCCCGGACTACATATCCCATCATTCATTGCACTGATTGCACACAGCACTGATTGCACACAGCTGTTTCATATCACTCACTCACTATATAACACTCACTCAAACAACCATTCTCGGCCGAGTATTGTATGCGCTTATCATTTAGCCATCGCTCACTATTCTGATTTACCAGACTGTTCATTGATAGAGTTTTTCTGCGATGGCATAAATCAACCTCTTAGGTCTAAACTTAGACACGAGGGTCCACGTTCATCACTCGCTCAGTTAATGGATTATGCATTGTTGACTGTTGGATCTTTGTTTACTGTGGGTGTCGCGGAGGAAGAACGCGACACAGTGTCTGTGACTGAAGTGGCGGCTGTACCAGAGCACGCTCACAAAATGGCGGCGACAGCGGAGCCTGATCGCAAAATGGCGGACACAACAGCGCCCCGTTATGTCACAGCTGATCTTCATGAATCAAGTCAAGTTACCGTTGATCATCATGAGTCAAGTCGAGTCACAACTGATCTTCATGAGGAAAGTCTAGTCACAGCTGATTTTTGCATATGGATCCGCAAGTCTCACGTCTTGTCAGCCCCGTTACAGTGACATTGATATCAGAAATACAGTAACTATTATCAGTCGCTGTTTAAACTGAATGTAATAAAATCAGAAGAATCATTCTCATGTTTCGATGCATCACTAGTTATTTTTTATCACTTAAGTTTTAATCAGGCTATTTTTCAGGCTACATGCAGTTTTCAGTTAGTTCAACTGAGTGTAACTTTGCAACACTAATAAAAAATAAATATGAAAGTCATACACCTTTTTATACACCTGAAGATGAGTAAATTAGGACAGAATTGTATTTTTTAGCTGAACTATATCTCTAAACTCAGACTGGTGTCTTTCCTGATGAAGACGCTTGGATATCCTCTCTCTGTCCTCCATCATGTCATGTAGTTCCTGATTCACAGCCTCTATCACTGGATAAGATCCTCAAGCTTTGACATACAGACACACCTTTACATTCACTGATCATTGTGTGTCTATATCCTTTCATTTGTGCAAGTGTTTTAATCAATAACTGATATTATTAAGGCCACAATTAACCCTCTTTTAGTCTGTATGTGAAATGGAGTCACAAAATCTATCAACCGTAACAGTTTTTAGTGATTATACTACATGTGTGAGTATACAGCACACATTTTATAAACTGCAGACAGCGAGGATACTGCACACATTTTAATACACATGATGATTGTTAGCGTTGAACATACTTGAGTTTGTCCAGTCTGTAGTTTGGATCAGAGAGCAGCTTGTCTAATAACTGTCCTGGGTGATTGTAGCTCAGATCCAGCTCTTGCAGGTGTGAGGGGTTTGAACTCAGAGCTGAAGCCAGAAAACAACAGCCTTCCTCTGTCACCATACAGCGAGATAATCTACGAACACACAAACATTCAAGATAACATGCTATGTGACATCACAACTGATCAGGTTCAAGACTACAACATGCACATACATTTAGGCTACATCCATTTCAGTGACCTGGAATTGATTTGGCAATGTTTTGTTTGTATCATGGTTATGGGGGAAAAACAGATTCTGATTTAAATTTTTTTCTTAAAGTCAAGTCAAGTCAAGTCACCTTTATTTATATAGCGCTTTTAACAATACAGATTGTGAAAGTGATTGTGACATGTGGCCAAGTATGGTAACCCATACTCAGAATTAGTGCTCTGTGTGAGTCCTAAGTGCACACACACAGTAGTGAACACACACATCATGAACACACACCCAGAGCAGTGGGCAGCCATTTTTGCTGCGCACCCGGGGAGCAGTTGGGGGTTCAGTGCCTTGCTCAAGGGCACCTCAGTTGTGGTATTGAAGGTGGGAGAGAGCGTTCATTCACTCCCCCCACCCACAATCCCTGCCAGTACCGAGACTCGAACCCGCAACCTTTGGGTTCTAACCATTAGGCCACGACTTCCCCTGGCCTAATGGCTAGCATTAGGGAGTTAACGTAGAACTCACACACAAGAGTGTTCAGATTCCTGTAAATCTGCTTTTTGATTTATTTGATTTATTTATTCAGTCTGTCACTTTTTATCCACACATCACTGATTACATGTTCAGTTCAGCTGGATTAACTCCAAATGAAAAATGAAAAATGAAAAAAATAATAAAATAAAAAATAAAAATAACAGACTGGAGCAAATACAAATACAATCTTCAGACACACTGATTGCAAACACTCAGGAGATCAGGACCAGAGAAGAGGACGTTTTTAATTTTATTACTAAGTGAACATTTAGTGTTTCACTGATTTTCAAAAATATGAAAAATGAAAAAAATAATAAAATAAAAAATAAAAATAACAGACTGGAGCAAATACAAATACAATCTTCAGACACACTGATTGCAAACACTCAGGAGATCAGGACCAGAGAAGAGGACGTTTTTAATTTTATTACTAAGTGAACATTTATCTGCTTTTCTTACCTCAGTATGTTGAGTTGACAGTCTGAACTCTTCAGTCCATCAGAGAGCAGCTTCACTCCTGAATCCTGCAGATCATTGTGACTCAGGTCCAGCTCTCTCAGTGATTTTGATGATTGAAGAAATGAAGACAAACCTTTACAGCACTGACCAGTGAGTTTACAGCTTGTCAATCTAAACAGATCAGAGTACAAATACTGTACAAACTTGTGATAAGTGTAAAAAAAATTGACGTGGTATGAAAGTAGACCCTGTTGTTGGTTCTGATGGCATCCATCCTTATTAAAAGAAGGCCCTCACCTTGGCTTTCCCCAAAATAATACTATGTATTACATTCTTTATAATATTCAACAGTGAACAAAAAAATGACAGGCAAAAGCAAGACAATGACAAATTATTTGTATTTATAATTTATCTACAGGAGTTGTGTTACACTATGGCATTAATATATATTCACTTCATCAGGGCATTTGCCAAAAATTGTAAAACTGGTGAACCAAACAGTATAAATGGGTATTCTGCTGCACTACTTCACTTCAAAAACTATTCAATTTGAAAAAGAAATCCCAAACCTCAGTATGTTGAGTTGACAGTTTGAGCTCTTCAGTCCATCAGAGAGCAGCTTCACTCCTGAATCCTGCAGGTCATTGTTACTCAGGTCCAGCTCTCTCAGTGAGTTTGATGATTGTAGAGATGAAGACAAACTTTTACAACACTGACCAGTGAGATTACAGTCAGCAAGTCTATGACACACAATGAAATATAGTTTAATAAAGAAGAGAGAAAATTAAGGGGGGGTAATAATGTAAAGGCTTTTTTGTGCTTCTGACCTGTAATTTGATTTACTTTATTGGGCTGTTGCTGTTGTTTTTCTGCCTAATTACATGGTTACAAATTAACATTATTAGATTAGCATTTCATGTTAAAAGGGTCATATAATGACCAATTAGGGGGGTGCATGATTATTTAAATATTCAAATATTCAATCTGAAATAATTTTCTGATGTAAATGTAATGAATGCATGTGAAATCCTTAACACCGAAACTGACACTCACAGTTATAACATTCATTGGATGGCGTGTAGACACAAGTTAATTGCATTTGCCTGCAGTTGTTGATGGAACCATAAATTCCACCAGATAAGGATCTGATTTATTGGTGGGCAGTAAATAAAAAGTGCTTTAACAAACTTGATTGTTTAATTTTTATTAACTTAAATATTCAATTACAATATTGTTGAAAAATGCCCATACCTATGACAAATCAAATTTTCCTTGAGCTTTTGAACTAAAAGAGTTTGATGTACTATGAAACAAACTGTGACTTACAGAACTCAGACTTAACCTGTTCAAAAAGGCTGCAAAATAAGCTTTATCTGATATTGTTGGTATTGTGAAGGATGCAATTCATAATGATGAATATATTAACATGTGACCGCACACAGACACATCAATTAATACTCACAGAGCTTTTCTGCAGTTCAGCACAGCTGGTATCAGTCTCCTTCTACCCTCATCTGATGTGTTGTATTTCTTCAGATCAAACTCATCCAGCACCTCCTCTGATATCTGAATCATGTAGGCTATCGTTGAGCAGTGAGACGGGGAGAGTTGATTCACTGAGCGATTCTCTGATTTCACAAACTCCTGAAGCTCTCTATACAGAGTCTGATGCTTCATTTCCAGCAGACAGAGGAACAGATTATTGCATCTGTCAGCTGAGAGACATTCATTACCCTTGATTTTGTCTTTAATAATGTACTGTGTGATTTTCTTGATGGTTTCTGAGCTGTTCACTGTGTGAGTCAGTAGATCCTGTAAGAGTCTCTGGTTGGACTCCAGTGAGACACCAAACAGGAACCGCAAGAAAAGATCCAAGTGTCCATTTTTGCTATGCAATGATTTATTAACTGCTGCTTTTAGTATCTCATGCAGAAGACCGCATTCCCAGATGTTCCAGTTACATCCATCCAGGAACAACTGCAGTGATTCCCGATTTTTGACAACATTTGAGTAAAACACAAAAAATGCAGCTAGAAACTGTTGAAAGCTCAGATGTATGAAGCTGTAAACTTTCCTCTGATGAATCACAGATTCCTCTTTAAAGATTCCAGAATACACTGAGGCATCAGTGACGTCTATGCCGCTCTCAATCAGGTCCTCCTCATAGAACATCACATTGTCCTTCATCAGCTGACTGAAAGCCAATTCAGCAAGTTTCACAATCACTTCTCTGTTGGACTTCAGGAGTTTCTCTGGATTTCTCTCATCATACTTCTGATTCCTCATGTTGATCTGAGTCAGCAGGACCTCATGTTCTTCATTCACCCCTTCACACTCTCCCTCTATGATGTAGAGCTGTGTGTAGATCCAGTTCAGGAGGGTTTGAGTCTCTTCTACTGTGATTCCCTCAAATAATCTCTCATACTTGTTCTTCATGCTGGTTTTATGTTGATCTTTCACTCTCTGTACAACATTCTGATGAAGACTCATTCACATCACAAACTTTCTCAATGTCTGAAAACATCAGTGTAATTCTGCTTTCATCCAGACCATCAAAGATGAACACAACTTTAATCTCTTCATAAACCTTTGAGTCCAGATCTTTGAGTTCAGGATGAAAGTCCAGCAGAAGTCTGTGAAGACTGTACTGGTGATCTTTAATCAAGTTCAGCTCTCGAAATGGAAGCACAAACATGAAATCTACATCCTGATTGGCTTTTCCCTCGGTCCAGTCCAGAACTACAACATCATCTACTGATTGGTGAGAATTGTGCTGTAAGTCTGCATTTTCCTTCAGCAGTTTGTGTGTCTGCAGAGCTTCTATGTTTTGCCACCCCAGAAAGTTCCGACAGTAGGAGACAAAGCATGTCAGATAGAACATCACTGATCTGATCACATCATCACTCTTCACTCTGTAGAAACAGTGAGATGAACAGAAAACTGCATTCAGATGTTCCAGCACATCAAACTCAGCGCTCTAGTTTGAAATGACACCACATTCACACAGAAGTGCCCGTTCAGATAGCGTCCCACTAGTTGTCTAGAAACAGAAAATTAATATTTCTTTGCACAGACTCCTTTAGATTCTTCAATAACTCTTTACATTAAGCAAAATTCAACTGAAAATCCTGGCTAGTGGGAAATCTGCAGACTTTATATTTTGTATGAAACATGTCTGTAGTCAACATCCCTGTTTATCATGTTCCATCCCATTTATACTCACTCAGAGTCTGAGGTCACTGCTCCATCATTGAGATCAGGGGGGTTTTCTATGGACTCGTCACTCTTCACAGACACACAGCTGGGTTCTGGAGATGCTGCTTCATGTGTGTGAACATCCTCCTCCTCCTCTCTTTTCTCACAGATATTCATTTTACAGGCAGTGCTTTTTAAATGGACAATATATAGAACTGAATTGACTGAAGAAATTCTTCTACTCTGATTTGAATTTCTGACAAATCACTGATCACATTCAGGTAAATTATTATATATATACAGGTGCATCTCAATAAATTAGAATGCCGTGGAAAAGTTAATTTATTTCAGTAATTCAACTATTAAAAAACACATTTTCACGTTAAGCTTCTTTCAATTTATTTGACTCCAGAAGGCAGATAATTTTTTTAATCAGTTTTCTCTCCCGATGATGTGTATGATGTACATATTTTCACAGGACAGTTAAGCTTCTTTCAGTTATTTTTTTTGTGTGACTCCCAAAGGCAGATTACATTTGTATCAGTTTTCTCTCCTGATGTAGTTCAAGTGCTTTCTTTAAAAAAAAATGTGGTCAGTCTGCTGAAACCATTTCTCTTGCATTATAAATTTGACTGAACCAGATTCTGTTTTCTCAAGAAATAGGGGAGCAGGAAAACAATGTTGTTTATTTTCCAACAATATACAGGTAAACCAGATTTCTTCGTTTCTGCGTATGTCACACATACAATGACAGAAATTATAGTTCAGGAATCAGGATCACACAAACATTCCTCTACAAACTACATCTAACAATCTCACTTTATTTCTCATGATTGCACCTTTATATCTCACCATTGTTGTTTTATGCATTTGAGACCATATAACATATACAGTAACTGTTGATGTGAGCAGCACAGATTCCTTCTTTTGGTGTGTTCGGCTTTCCATATTTCCATAGTTTAATGGTATTTTAGGATATAGAGATCTTTGTACAAATATTAGATCTTAAGGTTGTGGTGTATCTAAATTCTTCATTTCACAAAATGCAGTCTGTCTGCAGAAATAGGTTTACTTGTGTCATAAACTGGCTGAATTTTGGCTGTTTCATAAGAAAGAGGTGAGCAGACTGGATTCATGAAAATATTCTTAAAGGGGTCATAGGATGCCCATTTTCCACAAGCTGATATGATTCTTTAGGGTCTTAATGAAAAGTCTGTAACATAGTTTGATTAAAATTTCTCAATGGTTGTGTAAAAAACACCTTTTTTACCCTGTCAAAAACAGCTCTTTTCAGATCAAGCCGTTTTGTAGCATTTTCCTTTAAATGTTAATGAGCTCTGCTGACCCCGCCCATCTGAGATCGGCTCGATTTGAGAAAGGGGTAAAGATTTTAGTAGATTAACAAAAACCACTGGGTGGGTTTTTATCATTTTAGGGTGGTTGTGTACACACACTGCCAACACACATTTCAGTTCAAACAACTTGTAAAAGTGCATGTAGCATCCTATGACCCCTTTAAGAAAGCAGATAAATAAATCAATTAAAAATGAATAAAAAACAAAAGCAGAGACTTGATGTTAACCGTCAACAGGTAGGAAGAACACACACAATTACTCACCTGAACATAATAATTATATTCATCTCTTCACTCTTACAAAAATATTTTGGTCACACTTTATTTTATGGTCCAATTCTCACTATTAACAAACCATTAACTATGATATTTGCTTCAATAAACTCTAATTTGCTGCTTATTAATAGTAAGGTATTTGTTAAGTTTAGGTATTGGGCAGGATTAGGGATGAAGAATATGGTCATGCAGAATATGTGCTTTATAAGTAGGCTACTAATAAACAGCCAATATGTTAATAATAGGCATGCTAATATGCAACTAGTTAATAGTGAGAATTGGTCCCTATACTAAAATGTAACCAATATTTTAGCAAAATATAGCCTATATTTTAGTCTGAATTATTGTGCTCATGTTCCTTTATGCTTCATCTGTTTGACGTGCATCCAAGCACCAGGGCTCCTTCAGTGAAGTCTTTGAAGTTTAATGACTCGCTTGCAAAATGAAAACACTCTTGTGACTTTCTAACATTTACAGCAAAGGATCCCTGCTGTAAAATGTAAGTTATGTGCTGAAACGCACATGTATCTGTCAAAGCATCTGACAGGGAAGCCGTACGTCTTCCCAAGTAACACGTACAGTGACCTTTGTCATAAGGACAATACTACTTTATTCAAAATATTTATTTTAAAACTTTCTTAATTAAAATAAAATGCAAAATACAATTTCGTGACCAGTAAGAAATATTTATGGCTAAGACATTTTCTCAACTAACTCGCCATGACACAATTTTCGCCCCAACTGGCTTCTTATAATTTACAATGTTGAGATATACAAGATACGGTATATGCTCACAAATACATGAAACAACAATGGTGAGATATAAAGGTGCAATCATGAGAAATAAAGTGAGATTGTTAGATGTAGTTTGTAGAGGAATGTTTGTGTGATCCTGATTCCTGAACTATAATTTCTGTCATTGTATGTGTGACATATGCAGAAAGGAAGAAAACTGGTTTACCTGTATATTGTTGGTAAATAAACAACATTGTTTTCCTGCTCCCCTATTTCTTGAGAAAACAGAAACTGGTTCAGTCGAGTTCAAAACGCAAATGAAATGGTTTCAGCAGACCGACCACATTTTCCCTGAGAGGTCAAGTAAATATCTACAGCGGATCTAAAATATTCATAATTAATTATAACTAGTTATGATTAATTATTCATATTTCCCATGAGCTGATTCGTTACAACTACATCAGGAGAGAAAACTGATGTAATCTGCCTTTTGGAGTCACAAAAAAATTACTGAAAGAAGCTTAATTATCCTGTGAAAATATGTTTTATATTCTAGGACTAAATATAATAAAACACATTATATAAAAACACAAAAAAGAATTGTATTGGGTTTTTATTCCATAGTGTAAGTAATGTTTATTCATTTAATACAATTACAATGAAGTAATTGTGTCACTATACAATTAACAGTGAATGTGTGCATGTTTTAAAATAAACATATTTGCAAATACTTCAAATTGATTAATTTACACACACAAAAAAGTTATTTTGCTGTTTGGCATTATACAATTAAGTCCATTAAAATTCTTTAAATAAAAAGGACAATTACATATTGTAAAATGTAATTACATATTACATAGTTAAAGACCATGTGCCCCCCATGGTCTTTAACTATGTAATATGTAATTTGTATATATTTGTGCTCCGTGACTATATATGCCTCTGGTTGTAATGCTTAATATTTGAAACACCAAAATAAATTTAACATTTTGATGCAAACTCATCAGGTGACAAGGCAACAAAGGATGTGACTATACACCTCTGGCTGTAATGCTTAATCATTTTACAAATAAGTTACAAATAAAGAAAATAGCAGTTAAGTTTCATTTTCTTAAAAATGTTTTGTAAATCCAACCCCTGATACTTGAATATAATTTTATAACAGCTGATATTCTGACATGTTGATTTCCTTTTCTGAGAAATCACTGATCACATTCCCGGAATCCGATATAACACATTTTTACAGGATAGTTCAGTTTCCATTTTATTTGTGTTTTATCAGCAGGAATTTGGTATGGAAAAGCAATCAAGAGAAGAAAAAAAATAACTACAGAGAATAAAGCATCCCAAGTACTGACTTTTACAGTTCAATAATGATGCATGAGAATGATCTCAAATATGTGTCACTTCAAACCTACCTCTGTCTCAACAATAAAGACCATCAAACACAAACTTCATCCAGTTCATAAATCCTGTCTCTTCAAACAGCTGTTCTCCTCTGAGGATATTCACGTTCTTCCTTTCATAAAATTGAGTCTGATTACGTAGTTTTACTTGTGTGATAAACTAGCTGAACCGGTTTCCATTTTCATAAGAAAATCATTTTCTTTTTCTGCATGTCCGTGTCTAACTCAGGCTTGTGACGTCATGATATGCTTGACTATGAAACTATTAAAATATTTAAGTTAAAGCATATTGTCATGCTTCGGCTACTGTGGTGGAACGAGGAGACACTGGAGTAACTCAAAACGCAGTCTTTAATCTTCAACTTCGGGTAACACAGAGCAGGCAGACACACACGTAGCACTAGGATGAACAACCAACTCAGAAAAGGAAACTCTTTAAATACACTACTTGATGAGGGGATGATGAGAAACACCTGGGATCAATAAACATAATGGGAACAGGAAACAGGAAGGACCAAATAAGGGCATAATGATACAAGAGGGAAAACAAGGAACACATGGAAAGGAAAACAACAAAACGGGAACACAAGTCTGACACATATACTGTTATTATAACTGTTAGTGTGTCAACAATGTCCTGTCTAACTGCCGAATACACAAGCACACACTTACACGCAATATTTTTTCCTCCTTCAAATTAAATATGCAACTTTTTAGTACTTTCGTGTAAGTGTTAGTGTTTTGAAAGGAATATGTCTTTACCTGCAGTATAGAGGCGGTCAAAAGTGTAACCGGCCCTACTCGAACCGAGTCTAGCAGTAGTCGCTAGTGCACCTCTTGAGGCTAGAGAAGTGAGGTTTACCTGCTCTCAGTAGCTGTCTTCTGTTACACAAGCAGCACATGCAGGTGTTGAACTTGATAAGGACCGTCCTCATCGCTGTCAGATGCATTTGCAGGCTTGGTGGATTGTAGGGAAATATTCACTTCATCTAGTGCACCTTTGACCCAGTTCACACAGCGTCAGAATACAGTGTCAAGTCGTGTTTTAGAGTGATAAATACTGTTATGTTCACACACAGTTTGGTTACTAACAAAAGTAGCAGTCTGATTTCATATTTTAAAACGACGGGGAAGGGATACATTTGGTTCCCTTTGTTTTGTCGTGCCCGTGACATAGTAATCTTGGAAAGCGTCATAGTATGTCAAGGCCACAACATATGTGACCCTGGACCATAAAACCAGTCTTAAGTCGCTGGGGTATATTTGTAGCAATAGCCAAAAATACATTGTATGGGTCAAAATGATAGATTTTTCTTTTATGCCAAAAATCATTAGGATATTAAGTAAAGATCATGTTCCATGAAGATATTTTGTAAATTTCCTACTGTAAATATATTAAAACTTAATTTTTGATTAGTAATATACATTGCTAAGTGTGTTGTGGCTGGGTTGTTATAGGTCTGCGTGACTCTCGATGTCTTAGGCCTAATTGAACGGAGGAATTATGGTATTCTTCTGTAGCCTGACGACGAGTAACTTTAACCGTTGTTCATGTGAACTCAGACAGCCTGATGCTTTGTTTATAGACTATTTGTGGGTGGCTGTTTGTTGTTTCACCTATCAATTCGTGTCGATAAAGTATAATAGGGTAAATCCTGTATAGGGATTTATCCTATATAGCGCTTGCATAAAGCAAGTAGTGCATACACTTGTAGCTGTTATGTATCTTTGTAAGTCATTGTAAGCCTTCATTCACGTGCAAGCGCACGAACCCCCCCCCCTTAAAAAAAACAAAAAACAAGTGGGCTCCCCCAAAGTCCACGGTATAGTTCGAACACTGAACATGATAATATGCTATAGCCACAAGATCATTTTGTCGAGTTAACTACATCCTTATGTGGCAGCCATGCAATCTTAAGTTATGGCCGTGTATTATTGACTGTGTAAAACACCTGCACAGGTGAACCAGTTTTGTTCATTTCTGAATATATCCACATCTACTCCAAATACAAACACAAAAACGTGTTTAGAGTAATGCTCTAATTTTTATCTGTCCTAAGATGACAACATGAAATACAGAATATCTGCTATTTACAAAAAATGTCAACAACCTCTGATAAGGAAATTTATATGAATTGACAGAGAATGAAATAAGCTAATGGCAATGTTTGTCGGAAATTGTATTTTGTTCCTCTAAAGTCTGAAAGGATCATTTATTTAGCAGTAAGTTTATCTTTGTCAGTGTACTTTCGGAAGCTTGCTAAATGTCTCCCTTTAATCTCCCCTCACTTTCTCTGCTGTCAGTTGATGGTGGACAAACAGCACGATTGTGATATTGCTTTCATACAACAGTTCAATAAACAAGAAATTAATACTGAGAAACGTCTCAGGTTACTTATGTAACCATGGTTCCCTGAGTAGGGAACGAGACACTGCGTTCTCTAGGGGTCGCTATGGGGAACGCCTCGTCGTGACCCGTGTCTGAAGCATACATTGAAAAAACACCAACTTGTTGGCCGGCGACAGCCATGACGTCACTACCGGTGCGACTATAGTATAAATAGGCGCCGGGAGCACACATCATTCACTTCTTCGTCTGAAGCTTGCGTCCGCAGCATTAAAATATACATGACAGTCAGTTGGTACTGCATTATAATATTGAAGGTTAAAACGGACTGATTTGTGCTGTACAACGGCTTAAATTGCACTTAATGAAGTTTTTATAATAATTAAGTTACAATTACTTCAGTTAGTTTTTTTAAATATACACATTTCAGGGCTCGCAAATTTTCAAAATCCCTGGTAGCCCTTCGGGCAGGCATTCTTCAGGTTTTGGTAGCCCAAAATGAATTTAACTATCCCAAATAAAAAAAGACATCGGCTGAACTTTACTGGGGACAAATCAGCATGATCAGCAAAAACTAGTAGCATATAGGGATGTAACAATTCACTAAACTTACGATGCGATAAAATTCACGATACAGACGATGTGATATGATTCACGATACTGATTTCACAATACAATTTTCTCACAATTTCTTTTTTAACAAAATGAGATTTAAGACAGATTTTTAAAAAGGTGTCCTTTTGTTATTTCTCAGACCAAAAGGCTGCACATTACTTTGTGAAATTGAAACTGTCAAACAATATACTAAATTGACATTTTAAAACAAATCCCAAATCATATAAATAAATAATACAAATAAAAGCAATGTCTCCATGCAAGTAAACTAAGGTTTTGCCTGTGTATTTTCTGAGATAATTGTACATGTATGTGTCCGTTCAAGCGAAAGAGGAATCAATTCTTTGTTCGTGCTCTGCCTGAAATGCCGCTCTGTATGTGCGCACTTTGAGTGTGTGCGCGCGAGCACCGAACTGAATTCTTCATGCGCATGAATGGTTTAAAACGCCTGAATGTTTAAATTGGCAAGACTTAGAAACACGTGTAAATGATAAACTATGATCCGTTTCACCCCTACAAGCCAGTGAACAACGCGAATCAAGGAAGGGATTATATATCACTACAGGGCAGTGATACATTTTGGTAGCCCGACTGGAAAACACAATAGCCCCGGGACGTCGGGCTAGCGATTTTGCGAGCCCTGCATTTAAATAGTGGCTGTCATAAAAACTTGGATGGATTTATTCAAACATAAATAAAGCATTAAAGAACGGTAAAAATTTAAATTAATGTTATATGGTGCATATATTTAGCAAAATGCTCCTCTCTACAGTTTATTTTTCTGGCTGGCTATCGAGTTTATGGTCACCAAATATGCTTTCTGAGGTAGTCTTTGTGCGGCTGAAACACTGATTGAGCGATTACATGAGACAGGATTGTTGTACTCGTTCTTTTAACTTACCTTTGGATGTTTAGTCATGTTTATTTTGTGCTGAAACTGGTATTAATGTGGAGGAGATTATCAGTTCACGTGCACTTCGCGCTGCGCGTCTGTTGAACTGAGGCGCTACAGCGATCTGTCACTTCACATTAAACAGTGCCAAAACGGCATTTATTGTTTGAATACTGCAATACAATGGACATAAATTGAAATCTGAGACTTTGTTTCATATTTAAAGTACCAACGCACAATACTTATTGCGATTTATTGGATGGGAAGTGCGCTTCAATGTTTCATCCATTAACTGAAAACAGGCTAGACTAATCGATTCTTGGGATTTAAGAATCTATATCGTTTCGTAAAAATGAGAATCGATTAAAATCGAGATATTGATATTTTTTACCCAGCCCTAGTTCCCACTACACCTTTTTTGTGCCTCACAGTACTATATCAGCTGAAGTATTATTGTGTAGCTGTGTTGTTTTTTGCGAGAACTGTTCTGATGTATTCATTATTTACAGTTTAAAAAATATATTATTATTATTGCATGGAACATTAAAATATAATTAATTAAATGTTTTTTAAAAAATTAAAAAATTACATGGATTTTAATGTATCTTTTCATCTTTTTATCTAGTCTCACAGAAAACAAGAGATTTTCTTTAGCCATAAGTTACGTCGCATTATTTCTTCAGTAATGAATCTGAGCAATAAAAATGAACCAAACCTCTCCAAAGTTCATCAGAATCATCACAGGAGATGCTTGTGGTGGCTTTCAAACTATTATGTTCCATTTGCACTATTTTTAATTATTGGCTTATGTACAGATGAGTCAGATGGATGTTGTTGGCCCTTAAAGGGGTCATATGATGCGATTTCAAGTTTTCCTTTCTCTTTGGAGTGTTACAAGCTGATTGTGCATAGATAAGATCCCTGAAGTTGCAAAGACTAAAGTCTCAAAACCAAAGAGATATTCTTTATCAAAGTTAAGACTCTGCCACGCCCCCCTAAAACGGCTCGTTCTAACACACCCCACATATCTACTTTTATTTTGTGTGCGGCAGTCGTCCGCGAGGGGCTGCCGCTTTACTTTCGTTTTGTGTGTTTATTTTATTAAAGTTTTCTTTAAATGTTCGCCGGTTCCCGCCTCCTTCTTCCCGATCTACAAACTGTGTTACAACTGGCCTGTATGTTTATGATGAATAATAAAAAATGTTTTAATTGTACATATAATTATTAAATTATTAAATAATACATCCATTAATTCTACACCAACAACAACATCCCATTGGGAACCTTTTGTTCTTCCCCCATATTCCCCTATGTAACTAACAATAAAACTAAAAAGTGTTAAAAGTCCAAAAGTTGAGCAGTACCTGACACACGGTCATGGACATTCTTACCAAGTTCTTTAATCATTTCAATCTGACCTTTACAGTCTGATAAAGGTGGACCTCAACAGAAGGAACAATTGATGAACAGCTTGATTAAACTTGACCAAAATTCAGGACATGCCTCATTAACTCCTTCTGAGTCTGACAGGTTATGTTGTTTGGAGTGAGATGGGAGGGACTAAACACTTCATTAAAATTAAAACAGTATTTTTTAATCATGTCATGATCTGATTTTTTTTTTTTTTTTTCATGATCTGATGGAGGAATTACAATGTTACTGTGTCTCAATAAAAGACACATTCAGTTTCACCTCCAATCTCATAAATTAATACTCACAGAGCTTTTCTGCAGTTCACCACAGCTGGTATCAGTCTCCTTCTACCCTCATCTGTGTTGTATTTCTTCAGATCAAACTCATCCAGCACCTCCTCTGATATCTTAAGTATATAGGCTATTGTTGAGCAGTGAGACGGAGAGAGTTTATTCACTGAGTGATTCTCTGATTTCACAAACTCCTGAATCTCTCTGTACAGAGTCTGCATACAGAAACCACTTCAGTGATTCCTCATTCTTGACTACATGCGAGTAAAACACAAAGGAAGCAGCTAGAAAGCCCTGAAAGCTCAGATGTATGAAGTAGTAGACTTTCCTCTGATGAATCACAGATTCCTCCTTAAAGATCTCAGTGTATCTCAAAGGATCTCATCATACTTCTGATTCCTCGTGTTGATCTGAGTCAGCAGGAAGTGGATGTACATTTCAGTCAGAGTTTGAGGGATTTCTGTACTGTGATGTTTCAGGAGGTTTTGAAGCACAGAGGCTGAGATCCAGCAGAAGACGGGAATGTGACACATGATATGGAGGCTTCTTGATCTTCTAATGTGTGAGATGATTCTGCTGGCTTGATGCTCGTCACTGATTCTCTTCCTGAAATACTCCTCCTTCTGAGGCTCATTAAATCCCTGAATTTCTGCCACACGCTTGATGTATTTTGAGGGGATCTGATTGGCTGCTGCTGGTCTGGAGGTGATCCAGATGAGAGCAGAGGGAAGCGCTTGTTTTTCATGCTGGTTTTGTGTCTGTCTTTGACTCTCTGTCTGATCAGGGTCTGACAGTCGAATTCAGTGCAGGTCAGACGGGGTGTCACTGATGTGATCACATCATCTCTCCTTACACTGCAAAAACAGTGAGATGAACAGAAACACTGTGAAAAAAACATTAAAATTAGGGGTGGGAATCACCAGAGGCCCCACGATACGATATTATCCGGTCTAGTCTAGTCCACCTTAATTAAATGTAAACAGGTGTGCACTGCTGTGCTACTACAGGTATTTTGAACAATGCAACATGAACTTGTACAAAAAAGTTGTGCAGACCCTTCAGCAATTTGGGCATTTGAAAGTAAATTACAGTTAAATTTAAAATAAATAAAACATAGACTTACATTAAAATAAAAATGTTACATTTAAATTAAACATAACGTACTCTTAAAGTAAACAATTTGCTACAACAGGTATACTATGCACTGCTGTGCTTTTAAAATATTTTACTTTCATTTATTCCATGGTCTATTGGAATTCTTGATTCTGATTTTTTTCTAACCCATGTTTTACTAAAGGCTGGAATACACTACACTTCACAAAGGAAAAACTGGGCATCATACACTAAACAACAGTATGTGTTCTAAAATCGGCTGAAAATATGACGAGGACCTCTTGGAAAATATCGAACATGTTTGATATCCTCCGACAGGATAGAATCAAAGTCTGAAGCTAGAAAATTTGGTAACGCTTTAGATTACAAAATTTTGTATTTGTTTCAATCTAAATGCTGGGTTGAGACTGTTGGGTTAGGAAGCTGGCTTGATTTGACCCAATTTGGGTTGATATCAGTAATAACCCGACGTTGCTGGGTTATGAATGTGGAGGAAGTGAATGAGATTGAGAGCATGCAGCAAGTCACGTGTGTTCAAACGTGAACGGCTCTGTCACTGTGTGCGACGAAATCCGTGTCTGCGGTGCTTAAGACGGGAACATGTGTGGAAAATAGGAGAAAACTAATCGAAGCGCAGACAAGGGACAACTTTGAAACTGTCTGGAGTGTGTTACTTTAAAACTGCAGCAGTGAATGTGGGGAGCGCGAACTGGAAACAGCTGGAATGGCGCATGAGACGAGTCTATCCGTGTAGTGGTGTTGAGAAGTTGCTGGTGTGAAGTTGCTGAAATCGACGAATAAGCTTTCATAAGGTAAGTAGACTCGTGAATTATAAATCATAGCAGAAACTCATTAACTCATTTCACTAGATGTCTAGTTTTGTTGTTCAGTAATCTCCTTCATGTCCATCCTTTAATAATAGAATGTGTACCCCATGGTTAAAAAATACCTATAATAAAATACCAATATAAAATGATAAAAAGTATATATCGTCTTTCTAAATCATTCCTAAACATAAGATTGTTGTTTAGGCCATACATAGGCTACCACGTAATATTAGAATAAGCACCTCTTAGTTTAAAAATACTTACAGTATAAATGATTTGTCATTTTACAGGTTGTTAC
>NW_015627738.1:1248233-1248404 GCF_001515625.1 Sinocyclocheilus rhinocerous
TACACTATAATTACAGAAACGTACACCGTAAATTCAGTATACTTATATAGTTCTTTGCGGGTTGTAATCTAAAGCGTTACCGAATATTGGAGTCGGTGACAATCACACGCGATTTTCTATTAAAGGGGTCATATGATGCGATTTCATTTTTTCCTTTCTCTTTAGAGTGTT
>NW_015627738.1:1248462-1255282 GCF_001515625.1 Sinocyclocheilus rhinocerous
ACTTTAAACCGCATAAACACATTTCATTACACCAAATACACAAAATAATGTTCTTTTTAGCAGCATCATATGACCCCTTTAAATGGGTCAACTCAAAGCTGCAGACTGGCTCTGACTTTCGGCAACTAGCCTCAACTTCTCCAGAATGTAAATAGGCGGAAAATCATGGCAAAAATCGTGTAGTGTATTCCAGGCTTAAGAGGTTTTGGGTTATTTTCACACGGTGTTTTGCAACCTTGAGCGTGGGAAAAGAGACGCTACTCGAAGTGCCTTTCCAAAACAAAAGAGAGCAACTATCCCTTATCGAAAGTCCTTTCCATGAGGACTTAAGCAACGCGATTACAATTTCCAATGATTTACAAACGGATTTTGCCATTTATGATCAAAAGATGGCGGGTCCTCACATTCAAGTTTGAAACTTAAGGGAATTTGTTTAAAATATTACGTTATTGTTTTTACGTTAACGTTCAAATTACAACATAAAGTGTCAATGACATATATCTTACTGTAAAATGGTCCAAATACCCATATGTATGAAAGTAATATGCAGCATTTCTCAGAGATTTCACTTCAAATGAACTTCTGCCCTTAGTGAGTAGGGCGTAGTTGTGCTTGCTTTAAAATGAGCGCCATTTGGTTGGGAAAATCTGCTTAATCATTGGGCATTGGGCTTTTTAATATTTTAAACAAATTCCCTTAAGTTTCAAACTTGAATGTGAGGACCCGCCATCTTTTGATCATAAATGGCACATGGACTGATGGCGCCGACGGTGATGGCTGCCTCCGTGGCGTGCTCCGCAGCTGAGTTAAAAATTAGATGGTTGATTATTAATTGTTAATGAAAATTTTGTTCAACAACTGAGGATTTTTGATGCAAAAGCCAAGGCCAAGACACATATAAAAAACATATTCAAACTCTGCCACTATGATGTCACAAAGACATTCTAGAACTAGAATATATCGAACTCTAGAGTCCTGAGATGACTTCTGTCAGAGTTTGCGGTGAGAAGACTGCATACATTTACTAAAGATCAACAGCTGGTAAAAATGGAGAACATCAGTCCCACAGCCTTTAACGTATTTGATGAAGCACGTTTACTGGGCGAACACACTGACCTGGTCATCAGGGCAAATGACAGAGAATTTCAAGTGCACAAGATCATCTTGTGTGGCTGCAGCCCTTATTTTAGGTAAGGAGAAGCATTTAAACTGCATTATATACAACATTTTCACCATACTGTCGAAACTGCCTGAGCTGTCCATATATAAATGAATAAAAATAAATGAATGTATTGCCAGAACACAGAACATTACTACAGTATGATAAAAATATTTCTTGAAATTTAATTCTTAATTTTAATGGTATTGTATGAATGTTTATGAGTTTACCCAGCATGTTGAATTTAATATATGAAACTAATCTGTTACAATCTGTGAAAATTACCATTAATTATAGCAGCATATGTTTTAAAGCATGTTTCTCTACATGCAAAAATTGGTCTGAAATTAAAATGTAAATACATTTTTTTATGTGTGCAACACAAATACTCATTAATAATGCCTGTATTTCTTTTTCAAATGTGTTTGCAGGGTTCTTCTTTCCACTAATTGGACCAGAACCGCAGAACATTTCTATGATATTCCAGGAATGTCCCGAAACATCATGTCTCTTATTATTCAGTACGCGTACACAGGATCTGTCCTCATTACAGAAGAGAATGTGCTGGAGCTCTTAGTGGCGGCTGATCAGTTCATAGTCTCAGGTCTTATAGATGCCTGCTGTCAGTTCCTGGAGTCACGCTTATGTCCGGAGAACTGCATTGGCATCTGTATGTTTACAGAGGATTTTCATTCCTGCACAAAGCTTCGCCATAAAGCAAAGCTCTACATCCTGCAGCACTTTGAGGAGGTTTCTGCAAGTATCTGAAGAGTTCCTGGAGCTCTCACTGGAACAGCTTGAGGAGATCATTGATAAGGATGAGCTGATTGTCAAACAGGAGGAGGTGGTTTTTGAGGCCGTCCTCCACTGGATTGATCATGCACCTGAAAGCAGGAGGAATCACATCGCCATGCTTCTGCCAAAGGTAAAACAGAGAAAGACAGTAACCTTTAACTAAATAAAAAATAAATTAATTAAATTTTTTTTTAAAAGTAAAAAAAATCAAATAAAATACTTAGTAAAAAAGACTTTTTATTTAGTATTTTTGTCTTGTTTTCCATTACAAATATCTAAAAAGTCAAGATACATTTACTTGAGAAGAAAATGACTTAAGATATTAAGTCCTGTTTACTGAATAATGTAAATTAATAACAAAATTAAGTGAGTTTATTCTTAAAACAAAAAAAACATAGTTTTTATGAATATTTTACATTAGTTTTTATATTTTCTGTTTTCATTTTAATTTTAGTTCAAGTTTTAGTAATTTTGTTGTGTTTTCGTCATTTTTTATTAGTTTTTTTATTTCTTTTTTTTTGTTTGTTTATTTCAGTTTTATTGTTACTTTAGTATAAACTTACGTAATTTTTTTTTTTTTTTTCATAAAACAAGACTTAACGTCTCAAGTCATTTGTCTTTATTTTGCTAAATGTATCTTGAGCTTAGAAAGTTTAGATATTTGTACCAGAAACACGACAAAAATAATGAGTAAAAAATATTTTGTAGTGTTGTAACCACTTTGGACACCATATAAAAAAGTGAAAAGTGATGAGGTGTTTCGAATTTGTGCTCTGCATTTAACCCATCCAAGTGCACACACACACAGCACTGAGTAGTGAACACACACACACACACACCGTGAACACACACCCGGAGCAGTGGGCAGCCATTTTTTGCTGCGGCGCCCGGGGAGCAGTTGGGGGTTCAGTGCCTTGCTCATGGGTCTCACCTCAGTCATGGTATTGAGGGTGAAAGAGAGCGCTGTACATTCACTCCCCCCACCTACAATCCCTGCCGGTACAGAGACTCAAACCCACAACCTTTGAGTTACAAGTCTGACTCTCTAACCATTAGGCCACGACTGCCTAGTAACAGCTTTGCAACAATCTAGCAATTCTGAAAGTCTAAACTCTCTTCACTGTGCTTCAGGTTCGAATGGGATTAATGTCAACAGACTACTTCATCAATAATGTAAAGAGCAATGCACTGGTGATGGAGAATGAGGCCTGCATGCCTCTTATCATTAATGCAATGAAGGCTTTGTTTGAATTTGACATGGATTTACAAGAGCCCACCAGCTCAGAACTCATACATCAACTGACACGCCCACGTCTGCCCTCTGCGATCCTATTGGCCACCGGAGGATGGAGTGGCGGCAATCCCACCAATGTGATTGAGGCATATGATGCAAATGCAGACCGCTGGGTCAATGTGACTCTTGAGGATGAGCGTCCCAGAGCTTATCATGGCACAGCTGTCCTGGATGAGTTTGTCTACTGTATTGGTGGTTATGACAGTGTGGAGTATTTCAACAGTGTGAGGAAACTCAATTTCATCACTCAAACTTGGCACGAGGTGAGTAATGTTGTAGGTCAACCGGTAACTTTAATTTTGCTTCCTTTATAAAAAAAAAGTACTGTGGTAAAATCTGATGGGACCACAGTACTGAATGAAAGTGCTCGAAGTTAAACCTTGATACATTTTTCTGTCCCAAAAATGATTGTAGCTTTGGATATAATTTAATTCCTTAAAATAATATATATGTGGATATAATATAATGTATAATTATACATAATAATATAAAATAATATTTTATTATAAATTTGGATCTGTGTTATATAAGTACATTTGAGATACTATTATGCAATTATAGTATTGTAGTTTATTAATATTTATTTTTTTTATATTTTTTAAAGGGGTCATATGATGCGATTTCAATTTTTCCTTTCTCTTTGGAGTGTTACAAGCTCTTGGTGCATAAAGAAGATCTGTAAATATTTACTCACATTTTAGATTGTAGTAATTTTGTTGCGTGTTTTTGTCATTTTTGTTTGGATATTTTTTTAAATATGTCTATATAGTTCTAATTTTTTAATTTTAGTTTTTTTAGTACATCAAGTTAAAATAAATGAAAATAATAAATATTACCTTGGCAAATAGCTGAAATAAAATCAGTTTAAGGATTTAATTTATTAAGTTTAATAAAAAAAAAATTTTTAACTTCCACTTTTTTATTTATTTCATGCAATGACTTTTTTGTATGGCTTTAGTTAACTTTTAGTTAACTATAATAACCCTGACAATATAATATAATATCATATAATATAATCTTTGGACAAAAATAACTAGAATTACCTTCATGAACGAGCCAAAAAACTACCTTTTTTGTAAGCACATTAGTACTTTAAAACACATTTAAAAGCACACATTTGTACATTTAAAAAGCACAGCAAAAATCGTGGTAGTACCATTGTACTTTTCTGCAATTGATAGAAGAGAACAATGAAATAGTGCATTGATATATATGGACACTGATTTATGTGCCAAAAATTGGTAAAACCATGATGTGTTGTAGGTGGCTCCCATGTATGAACGGCGATGCTATGTTAGTGTTGCTGTTCTGGATGGGTTCATTTATGCCATCGGTGGCTTTGATGGACATGTACGGCTAAAATCAGCAGAGCGCTACGATCCTAATACCAACCAGTGGGCACTGACAGCATCCATGAATGAACGGAGGAGTGACGCCAGCGCCACCTCACTGCAGGGCAGGGTAAGAACATTCACCCATGACCTTAAAACCAGAAGGACAGGTGAAATGGAGAAATTGTGGATTGTAGCATGAGAATACTGTAAATAAGAAACAGAATATCGTATGAAATATACTGTGTGTTGTAAACACTGTTTTTCTGAGCAATCTGTAACAGTTGTGTGTAAGGCTGTGGTCGTGAACATCATGTGGATTATATTTGTGTGTGTGTGTCAGGTTTATATCTGTGGAGGTTTTACTGGGACAGACTGTCTCTTCTCAGCTGAATGCTTTAACCCTGAGACAAACCAGTGGACTCTCATTTGTCCCATGAGAAGCCGCCGCAGTGGTGTTGGTGTGATCGCTTATGGGGATCTAGTTTATGCTGTGAGTATTAAACACACACATCAGTGTTATTTTTGAATGATTGAGATACTATTGTAGTTTTTATTCATATTTTAAATGTTATATATTTTCTGATTTTATTCTAATTTTAATTAAAGTTTTAGTAATTTTGTTGTTTTTGAATTGTTTTTAAAAGTTTTTGTTATTTAAATGTCTATATAGTAATATATCTTTTTTTTTTTTTTTTTTGTACATCATTATAGCATTATATGTGTCTATATAGTTTTTTTATTAGTTTTTATTTCAGGTTTAGTTTGTTGCCTTGCCTTGCTGAACTATCTGAAATAATGTTATGAGATGAAAGTTAAAAGTTTTAATAATACGTTTTTTTTATGTATGTTTTATTTCAGTAAAGCTTGCTTTATTCCAAGAAAATTTTTTTTTAGTTAACTGTAATAACCCTTACACACATACAGAATCATGGAAGCAATCACAGTTTAAACGTGTGTGTGTGTGTGTGTGCATAAAAACACAAACAGTATGCATAAATAAAAAATTTATTTTTTAAAGGTTGGTGGTTTTGATGGTGCCAGTCGTTTGCGGAGTGCAGAAACCTACAACCCGCTGACTAACATCTGGTGTGATATTGCATCTATGTACAACCCACGCAGCAACTTTGGCATTGAGGTGAGATGTGGACAATTAATCTGTATCTACTGAAACTATGAAATAACACTGCAATAATTATAAATATAGGGAATTTGTATTGGTACCATATTGACAATAAGTGGAAAGTTGCATCTCAAAAACTCTAGAAGGCTTCATGGAAATGTCAAAATGAATAAACATTGCCCAATGTGTCCTATACTTTGATTTATTGATGCAAAGTTAAAGACTTCTGCTGAACATTATTTAATTTCCTTTTTACCTTCCTCCAAATCCAGGTAGTTGATGATCAGCTGTTTGCTGTGGGGGGGTTTAATGGATTCAGCACCACGTCTGATGTGGAGTGCTACGATGAGAATACAAATGAATGGTAACATCCACAAACACTAAATCTCACAGATCATTTTACACTGCATAAGCTAATGCCTCCAAATAAGGCCCAAAAAAAGCAAATTAAGACTCGATAATGTATATTTCTTTGCATTCTCAGCATGTTTTCTGTTGTCTTCACAGGTCTGATGCGAATGAAATGGTCATTTTCCGCAGTGCTCTGAGTTGTTGTGTAGTATCAGGATTACCTAACATGGCACAGTATGCTGCCCAGCGAGACGCAGACCAGATACAAGATGAGTCTGACATTGAATGACCTGCTTCCAGCAGCAAAACCCTCACCTGTGATATGTCACATCAATAAATGCAATCAAAAATAAGGTCATGATCTAAATGTCAATCCTCTCAAGTGTGGTGTCGTTCATCAGATTGTAGGTTCAAATCCTGCACCTGTGGAAACAATAACGTCAATGAACAATGAACTGATCTCAGTTGTTGTCCCATGAGGATTGTCCCTGTATTACAGTTTTTCTCAGTCGCTTTGGTGCAATTTTCAAATCATCCTTAATATTTGCAAAAAGGTATGTGCATTTCTCAAAACAATTCGTACAAACGGCACCACTCAATGAATGAGATTACCTGCAAAAGCCTGTAGCTTACTCAAAATCTTTAGTTCATCTCTTAAAAGTAAGTATTTATGTCAATGAACATATCAGTGCCATCAGAATGAAAAGTACTTGTGCCATTGTTCACAAACAAGATAGTCAAAATGCTTAGTCATGTTGTCAATATAA
>NW_015627738.1:1255294-1262309 GCF_001515625.1 Sinocyclocheilus rhinocerous
CAGTTACACTTTTACTAGTGGTCTGACCAAAAAAACACATTACAATGTCATTGTGATATAGAAAAGGAAAAATAAATATGGACACAAAGATGAAAATGAAAAATAAGTAAGTCCATTGTCAGAATTTGTAACTCTTGTGTTGTCCTCTGTCTGTACTGTGTTAAAAAAATGTGCTTGACACTTTATGACAACTAGATGAACTATTTTGCATTTAATGACTTAAACAAGGAACTAATGACTAGATGTTTTGAGGGGTAAGACTATTGCACAGAGAACTATATAATACATTTTGAGCAACATGACATTAGCAACTGATAATGCAGGAAACCGCAGACAAATGTACATAATCAATTGCAGCAACATGACATTAGCAACTGATAATGCAGGAAACCGCAGACAAATGTACATAATCAATTGCATGAATGTACCAAAGCAATCGCAACTTGTTCAAAAGAATGAGAAACTGCTTTTATGATGTGCACGATTGACTAGATGATATGGAGGTTGAACAAGTAGTTTTGAGAATTTCATTTCTGATCTGAGAAATGCACCAAAGTGACTGAGAAAAACTGTATTATACTTTAAGTTGCTTTGGATAAAAGTTTCTAAATTCTTAACAAACCG
Source organism: Sinocyclocheilus rhinocerous (assembly GCF_001515625.1). Taxonomy (NCBI): domain Eukaryota; kingdom Metazoa; phylum Chordata; class Actinopteri; order Cypriniformes; family Cyprinidae; genus Sinocyclocheilus; species Sinocyclocheilus rhinocerous. Next base: position 1,255,919 of record NW_015627738.1, read on the forward strand.
AAAGTGATACATTTGTGTGATAGAAATCACATGAGTAAAAATAGAATGTCTAATATTGGGAATTATGTTTACTAAGTAAAATTGTTTGTTTTAATAAACTGTTTAATAATCACTGTAATTTACTGTCGTTCATCAGGGTGACCGGTGAATGAGTTTTGGTCTTTTTTACACATTGTGATTGATTTAACTACTAAATAGTCTTTGCTATATACTCTGTGAGAAGATGTGATGTTTTTATTACTGTAGGCATAAAAAACACATGGAAATACCACTTTATGTAACTTTTGTGTTACATTAAACAATCGAGAATGAATTTTTTTTTTTTGCAGTATCATTTATGACTTCTGAAAACAATAAAGATTGTAAACCGAGTAAAACCTGGAGGCAAGGTATTTTAGTGCTCCGTAAAATAATGACATCATCAGTTGTATTGAATATGTGTGTAATATTAGGCTCGGTTATAAATGGCAAGAATATATTTGATAATAAATGTACTAACAAAGACATTAGACAAGTTTTTCATGGAAAAAAGAAAGTTACTCCAAGGGGGAAATTTTATTGGAATTCTGTCCTACAAGATGTTAATTAGAAAAAAAGCCAAGGCTGCTACCTAACAAATTTTGTATTTCTTATAAAGTAAGAAAACTTCATGTAAAGATCTTACATAAAATCTACTCCACTAATATTTTACTTTCCAAGTTTATGGACATTGGTAAAGAATGCTCTAGTTTTGAAGAATCGATATGTCATCTTTTCTTTGATTGTCAGAGTGTACAGGCATTTTGGAAACATTGTTTCTTTACTTTTTTCTGCCTTGACCCGGAAAGCAGTTATTTGTTATTATGAAAATGAAAACAAAAGTATTGACAATTTTGTAAATTACAATATTCTGATTGGCACATTTTTTTATTCACAAATGTTGATTATCTAAATCTATTATATTATAGATAGACAGACAGACAGACAGACAGACAGATAGAGAGATAGATAGATAAATAGATAGATAGATAGATAGATAGATATAGATAGAACCATCGAACGAAGAACGGACAAAAGGTAGATAGACAGACAGACAGACAGACAGATAGATAGATAGATAGATAGATAGATCCATCGAATGAAGAATGGACAAAAGATAGACAGATAGATAGATAGATAGATAGATAGATAGATCCATCGAATGAAGAACGGACAAAAGATAGATAGATAGATAGATAGATAGATAGATAGAACCATCGAACGAAAAACACAAATTAAACATTAGGCTCAGTCCAAGTTCAGCTGTGTAGTAAATAAATTATAATAATAATTATCATTAATTATAATTTTTTTATCAGACAGTTATCAAGAATTTTTAGTTATAATTTAAAAAAAATATCTTGACGAGAATAGTCCCATACTTTTCTGTTTAGCGCCATCTAGTGTTTAGAATATTACAGTGCCTTGGCATTGTTTTGGTTCTGACGTCGCTTCCTGTATTTTTAAATATGGCGGATAAAGGCATGAAAATGTCCCGTACGTTATGGAGCTTATGAAAGTTATTTTATAACATTTTCTTGCTGCTGATAAGAACGCATTCCAAAGCAAAACAAAGGTACGTTTCGACTGCGGATGAGGCGGTATATTTATAATCTGTAATCTGCAGCGTTTGATTGAATGAATAGAATATATCATATCAATTCTGTGTTGTTTATATATACTGACATTCCACGGAAATATTTTCAATGGACTAATAATGTAATAATAATCGTATATATTTATATTTACCAAGTGAATAGGTTGGTGCACTAATATCAATCTTTTACCACAACTGTTTTCTGTAGAAAATTAAGTAAAATTAAAGCTGCAGTCTGACATATTGACGTTTACAGCAGAATAAGTGATTGTGAAGTGTTTTAACCGTAACATATTTAGTTATGTGTATTTATTCGCACTATATATCTTAAAATTTGATTACATTCCCTTATATGTCTACTTCAAATTAAACTGGTGTATAAATCTGCTACTTACCCATAAATTCTGTAAATTAATGCATTCTGTGTTACATTTAATGAGTTAAGTCTCATGTAGCTTAGTACCAAATGGTAAATAAACAGGATAATAATGAAACTTTGTGTCATTGTATCTCAGCAGGTTTCCACTATGAGCAGCAGGAGGAAACGAGCGCCGCCGGCGCGCATGGATGAGGAGGCCAAGAGGAGACTGGAGTGGAATATGCATGAAGATCGGAGAAATGAAGGAGATTGTAAAGACATTCTGGAGTCAATCCCAGCACCGTCTGACATCTGTCATCTTGGACCGGTTCTTGAGAGCAACCAGAACCAGGAAGAGGCAAACCAGTGTTTTATATCTTCTGCAGGCACAGAAGAAGGACCGTCAGAAGAGCATCCAAGCTGCTCCACACAGGATTCTCTTCCAGATACCATAGAATTGAATGTAATGCCAATTTCTGCTCTGGATCAAGGGTGGAATGCACTGATTGGAGAGTTGAACCTGTATCCAAAGATTCCCATTGGGCTTGGAGACAGTTCCTTCTGCCTGCAGCAAACAGGTGATAGACTAAGTTTGAGTCTGAATAGTCTTGAGTTGGAGGTTGAGACCGGCAGAAGTGATCCCGTCAGCCGTGTGCCGGTTGAATGTTCATTTGGTGGAATTTTGCTGGAAGATCTGGATTGGCTACAGAAGAGGAAGGTCATTAAATTGTGCCACGCATCAGGAGATGAATCAGTAAAGGTGCGCATTCAAACTCATCAGGATTAAGCAATTGACTGAGGCTTTTGTACTCCAATCACTATAACATAACGTAAACAAATTGCGTTTTCTCTTCATTTGTTTTTGTTTTTGTTTTCTTGTTTTTCTTTTTGTGAACAGCTGAAAATGTTTCTTCTTGAATCGGGATTGGGCAGACCAGAATTCCTCGGTGAAGGAAACGGGCGCATTAAAAAAGCCAATCAGCTTCTGCAGAAATTAATGGAATTCTTCTACGACTTCATCATTCCTGGTAATCTACAGTTTATGGCTACATTTACACAATTTAATTCTAATAAGCTACCGGTCATGGTCACATTAAAAGACCATTCCTAGTTATTTTGTAAAAACAAACAGGCAGCACAATACTGTAATACACTTGAGCCTGGAGGTGGAGCTGCACTCCAAGGCCCAATAAGCCTAGAAGTGGAGCTGCACCACAGGACCCACTGAGCAGTACTTTGATGTCATAAGTGCTAATGCAAAAAAAAAAAAAAAAACACAACCAGCTTAAAGTAATTGGTATCTGCTTTTTCTATGTTTATACAAGAAAGTGTCAAATGTACAAATAAATAATAAAAAATAAATATAATATAAATACATTTATATAAATGTATAAATAAAAATGAATGAACAAAAAAAGACTAAAACAAACAAACAAATAAACAACAAATAGATAATGAGCCTTAAAATACTTTCCATAAGGACCAAAATATGCAAAGTTTGTTTTTCATAAAATAGTAAGCAATCTTTTCTCAGGCAAAACTTGAGGTCATTCCTGTTTATTTTTATTAACTGACATACAAGTTGAAATTATTGCTAAGTGGCAACATGTGATGCAGATGCCGTGCATAGATATTATTTTGAACCTATCCTGTAATATTCCTTTATGATTCAACTTTATTCCAATGGGATCTCTTATTTTTGGTCAATGGTAGAGGTGATGGGGAATGAGGAGGAGGAGTGTGACACTGATCTGGAGCGTCAGAACGTCGAGGAGCTGTACGATCACGTCAGACACCTCCACCAGACAGAAGCAGCAGAGCAGAGCTTCGATGTCCAGCACCCGGGCCTCATCCCCGTGCTGAGACCCTATCAGAGCCAGGCGGTCAACTGGATGCTGAGGAGAGAGAAGTACAAAAGCAGCAGCTCTCAAGGTCCATATGTGGTTTTTAAATGTTTATCATCATCTTTGCTGTATGGCAGTGCATGAAAAGAGTTCAGTGCTAAATTACAGTGTTTGTATTTCTTGCACAGAACAAAGATTGCATTTTCTTTGGAGGGAAATGGTCTCGATTTGTGGCAAAAAGCTCTTTTACAATCCCTACACTGGATGGTATGATTCTTTTTCCTAGAATGCAATGAAACTGTAGTTTAAAAAGATATTCTTGGACTATCTAAAAATATCAACAGCATTTAGTTTTGTACTGTTTTAATTCCCTTGAACTCAATCACAGCCTGATCCGAGAGTTTCCTCTGGCGGGAGTGGACTGGCCTGGCGGGATCCTTGCTGATGAGATGGGACTTGGGAAAACCGTGGAAGTACTGGCCCTTATTCTGTGTAACACCCGGCTAAACCTGGAGCATGGCGTTCTCACTTTACCTGTGGTAAGTTTACGATTGCATGTGCCCTTAAATGCATGCAAATTAGTCAAAAAAGTCTGCAGTAATCTAATTTAGGTAACACTTTACAACAAGGTCCCATTGGTTATGCATTAACCTCTTAACTTGGCTTTTAACTAGATTATTGTTGACTATTTATATTGACTGCATGCTAAAACCATCACACTATTACTTGATCTTGACAAACTGTGTATCATATAAGACACCATTGCAGTGACAGTAATTTCTTAATTTATGTCAGGAGAAAAAATCAACATGCAAAGTCAATCTGTAGTTTTTGACAATTTGAATAGAATAATTTATATTTGAGTTCAAAGTTCTTTACTAAATAGCGTCCATTAGGACATTGTTACTGTTCATTGTTACTTAAAGTTATCTTAGGTCTATTAAATAATATTAATACGCACATTTTTATTTTAATAATGTATCAGTAAGTGTACATTTTTGTAGTTAAATGTAGTTAACTAATGTTAGCAAATGGAACCTTATAAAGTGTAAAAGCAAGGGACATTGAAATATTTCTTTGCACTTTCCAGAATTGAAACTTTTTGTTTTACTCTTGTGTCTCTGTCCTCTCCAGGGGCGATCTGTGAATTACTTTGTCCCTCCTCCACCATTAGAAAGACAACGAACCATTAAACATGAGATCAGACCCAAGGAGAAGATCATTTATCCAGGTAAAAAAAAAAATAATAATTCTACCAAATAAGGACATGTTCCTGGATCAACAACATCCTGACTGGTCCAGGAGCAGCATTCCTATAAACCATGTTTCATTAAACATGTCATCTGATCAGATACACTAGGTCAAGGTAGGTTTTAGGCTGTTGTTTTATAGGATTATTATTCAAGGACTATCTAAGTTTGTTGATCCAAGAACATGTCCTATTTGTATTAATAAATAATCAATATAATATAAAAAATAATAAATAGCATAATAAGTAATTTCATGCAATTTCTGTCATTTTCAAGCTGTTCGTGAGATGCTGTTGACTGCAATTAAGGAAATGAAGGTTGGGAAAGGAGCGTCAGTCAATGCCATTTTTGCTTATCTACGGACCATGTACAAGTATGACACCCTAAAAAACCGGAACCACATAAAGAAAGTCCTGACCAAGCTTATTAGTGAGAACATTGTGGAGCAGATCAAAGGACGAGGGTTAGCAGGATCCTTCAAACTGGGGAAGAACTACAAAGAAAAGAAGAAGAAGCCTGCTGCTCCTCGAATTGTTCGTAATTTTACATCTTCTGTAAAGAATTTTCTAACTTTTTTTGAGTATTAAAAATATAGAACTCACTACTATTATTATTATTATTATTATTATCATCATCTTTAATTAACCAAGCAAAAACCTCTCTGAGATTAAAAATCTCTTTTACAGGAGAATCCTGGCCAAAATAGGCAAAATAACATGCACACACAAAACCGATACAAATAAGACACTGAATATACAAAATCTTTAAATTTCAGTGACTTATCCTCCAATTCGAGAAGAATGGGCTTAAAATGTTTCAGAGACACCAGATTATGTAGCTTCATGTATTTTTGATTATAAATTATTATAATGATAAAATATATCAAATAATGCATGTATAATAATATTAAAAAAATAATAGTTATTGCTGATTGAAAAAGCACACAAAGCTAGATATTAACTACTATTTTTATTTTACATGTAGAAGAACTATATTTTTATATTTTAAGGATGCTACTTAAAGGAACACTCCACTATTTTTGAAAATAGGCTAATTTTCCATCTCCCCTAGAGTTAAACAGTTGAGTTTTACTGTTTTCGAATCCATTCAGCCGATCTCTGGGTCTGGCGGTAGCACTTTTAGCTTAGCTTAGCATAGATAATTTAATCTGATTAGACCGTTAGCATCTCGCTCAAAAATGACCAAAGAGTTTCCATATTTTTCCTATTTAAAACTTTTTCTAGGTCGATATGGCTAGGAACTATACTCTCATTCCAACTATACTCTCAATGATATTACGCAGCACCTGAAAATAGTCCCCAGC
>NW_015627738.1:1262381-1264387 GCF_001515625.1 Sinocyclocheilus rhinocerous
GACGGAAAATGAAAAGTTGCGATTTTCTAGGCCGATATGGCAAGGAACTATACTCTCGTTCCGGTGTAATAATCAAGGAACTTTGCTGCCGTACCATGGGTGCAGCACGCGCAATGATATTACGCAGCGCCTGAAAATAGTCTACAGCACGCTCCCTGTGCAAGCAGGTGGTTATGTTGACGGAAGTTAGCCTATTTTCCGTCGGTCTTAGTACACGATGTAACTACAGAAGAGTCAAGTTTTAAATAGGAAAAATATCGAAACTCTTTGGTCATTTTTGAGCGAGATGCTAACGGTCTAATCAGATTAAATGATCTATGCTAAACTAAGCTAAAGGTGCTACCGCCAGACCCGGAGATCGGCTGAATGGATTCGAAAACGGTAAAACTCAACTGTTTAACTCTAGGGGAGTTGGAAAATGAGCCTATTTACAAAAATAGTGGAGTGCTCCTTTAATGAATTCACTACCCTTTTAAAATACAAATTTATTTTTATTATTTTGCTATTTTTATTGTTTTGTTACTTTATTTTGTCTTTTTATTTTTTTAAGTAACTAAAAGAAAAAATAAACTCTTTAAATATGTAGAATGCCGCATGTACATTTTTCATGTTTTGTACTAATTTTATAGAAGTCTGTTTTTTATACGTTTTATTATTTAATTTTTTTAATGTATTTTTAATGCCCATTTTATAAAAGGAACAAGACACACTTTAAATATGTAAGATGGGTCATGCACTTTTTTTTTCTTTTCTTACTATTTTTGTAAATCTGTTTATTTATTTTATTGCAATTTTATTTTGTGGTAACCACTTTAAATATGCAGAATGCATAATGTACTTTTTCATATGTTTTGTATTATTTTTTAAACAAGTCAATTGACAAGGCCACTCCCAGAAGAACATCTCGTCGGGTTTCTGGTCAGGAGAAAGAGGCATCACAGACCTCGTATACGACAGCATCAGATTCTGAAGACAGTGTGGATCCTCCTCTCCTCACAGAGGAACTCAGATGTGAGCCAGATTCACTTCTGGACTCCAAGAATCCACCGCAGAAGACGTCAGTAGACATCACAGATGAAGATGATAAAGAAACAGCAGACAAACCCCAACAAGAAACTACAGAAGACATCCATGTTGAGAGTTCTAAATCAGATCCTACACTAAACTCCAAACCTGAACCCGAAACCCCAACCAGAGCATCTGTGATCCCTTTTAATACTCCAGATTACCGCTTTGAGTGCATCTGTGGAGAGCTCGGCCTGGTGGACTACAAGCCTAGGGTCCAGTGCTTGAACTGTCTGCTGTGGCAGCACGCTGAGTGTGTCAACTACAAAGAGGAGAATCTGGAAACGACCCCGTTTTATTGCCCTCACTGCCTGGTAGCCATGACACCTGTGTCTACTGGAGCCACACTTATCATCTCGCCCAGCTCCATCTGTCACCAGTGGGTGGATGAAATCAACCGGCACATTCACACATCTTCCCTCAGAGTGCTGGTAAGAGCCGACTAGAGTGCTACAACTACTTTTTAGATAGTTTAACCAGTAGTTCAGACTTTGATTCTATTTTGATTGCGTTGTTTATTTGAAAGACTTGAAAAATGAAAATTCTGTCATTAATTACTCGCCCTCATGTCGTTTCAAACCTGTAAGACCTTCGTTCATCTTCGGAACACAAATTAAGATATTTTTGATGGAATCTGAGAGCTGTCTGACTCTGCATAGACAGCAACGCAACTGAAATGTTCCCAAGTCCAGAGACGTAGCAAGGAGATCTGTAAAATAATCCATGTGACATCAGGAGTTCAACCGTAATTTTACGAAGCTACGAGAATACTTTTTGTGCGCAAAAGAATCTGTTTCCTACGTTGTTATAATTTGTGACCCTGGACCACAAAACCAGTCTTAAGTGTCAATTTGTCAAAATTGAGATTTATACATCACCTGAAAGCTGAATAAATAAGCTTTCCATTGATGTATGGTTTGTTAGGACAGGACAATATTTGG
>NW_015627738.1:1266870-1269111 GCF_001515625.1 Sinocyclocheilus rhinocerous
GTAAAATAATCCATGTGACATCAGGGGTTCAACCATCATTTTACGAAGCTACGAGAATACTTTGTGCGCTAAAGAAAAAAAATCTCCAACTCTCCAAAATGGCGCTACGCGGTGGAGACGAATTGTTGAATAAAGTCTTTTTTTTTTTTTTCTCTCTCTCTTTTGCGCACAGAAATTATTCTCATAGCTTCGTAAAATTACGGTTGAACTCCTGATGTCACATGGATTACTTTACAGATCTCCTTGCTACGTCTCTGGACTTGGGAACATTTCAGTTGCGTTGCTGTCTATGCAGGGTCAGACAGCTCTCAGATTCCATCAAAAACATCTTAATTTGTGTTCCGAAGATGAACGAAGGTCTTACAGGTTTGAAACGACATGAGGGTGAGTAATTAATGACAGAATTTTCATTTTTGGGTGAACTATCCCTTTAATATAAGACTACATTTCTTATTAATGTCAATGTTGAAAACAGTTGTGCTGCTTAATATTTTTGTGGAAACTGATACTTTTTTTTCAGGATTCTTTGATGGATAGAATGTTCAAAAGAACAGCATTTATTTCAAATAGAAATCTGTTGTAACATTGTAAATTTACAGTCACTTTTGATTAGTTGAATGCATCCTTGCTAAAAAAAATGTATATGTATGTATATATATATAATTTTTACTGACCCCAATATATTTATATATTTTAAAATACAAATTTATTTTTAAATAACAACCAAAGCTTTTATTCAAAATGTATAATATAAGAGCAAAATGCACTAAATTGTTGTAGTTAAATATAATTAAGTGATGTTTTCCTCACTAAATGAATGCATGGAAGAATTATATTTTCAAACAATGTATTTAATGTATTTATATTCACTAGTCTAACAATATACAGCAATAAATTATATGACCCATTCACACCAAGAACGATAACTATAAAGACAACTATAACAATAACTATGTAAGCATCCACACCAATGCACGATAATGTTCTGTTTATTATAATGTTTTTTTGTTTAGTTTTTTTTTTATCATTCATCAGCTGGAAAAAATAGTTCTGAAAGTGATTCCAATGATATAATTGCTCTGTCATTATTGTTAAGTGTGGAATTCCCAGTTCTCATTGAATTAGAATGATTATCAAAACTTTATGGTGTGAACAGATTTTATCCTCTATTAATATACAGTGGGTACGGAAAGTATTCAGACCCCCTTAAATTTTTCACTCTTTGTTATATTGCAGCCATTTGCTAAAATCATTCAAGTTAATTTTTTTTCCTCATTAATGTACACACAGCACCCCATATTGACAGAAAAACACAGAATTGTTGACATTTTTGCAGATTTATTAAAAAAGAAAAACTGAAATATCACATAGTCCTAAGTATTCAGACCCTTTGCTCAGTATTTAGTAGAAGCACCCTTTTGATCTAATACAGCCATGAGTCTTTTTGGGAAAGATCCAACAAGTTAGCCTCACATTCTGGCTGAGCAGGATGTGGTCATCACCACTTACGACGTGCTGCGCACTGAACTCAATTACGTCGACATCCCCCACAGCAATAGCAAAGACAGCCGCCGATTCCGCAACCAGAAGCGCTACATGGCCATACCGAGCCCTCTAGTGGCTGTGGAGTGGTGGCGCGTCTGTCTGGATGAAGCTCAGATGGTGGAGTGCACCACAGCCAAGGTAGGTGATCACAACATTGGTATATTAATTTTGCAGGAATTAATCCTGTTCAGTTTTAATCCTAGAGACAGCACAGTTAGAGAACAGCTTACTTTGGAAAGATGGACATTAATTTTTATTATGGTAAAATCTCGTTTTTTCTATTCAGGCTGCAGAAATGGCTTTGCGTCTCACGTCTGTTAATCGCTGGTGTGTCAGTGGAACACCTGTGCAGAGAGGTTTGGAAGGTAAGCAGAATTAATATTTCATTGAAATAGGGCTTGGTGATACAACTAAACAATATCTTTAGATGAGCTCACACACAACCATTCAAAAAAAGTCTGTTTTCACCAAGGCTGTATTTATGATCAAAAATACAGTGAAAACATTAACCCCTTAACTGTCACCGTCCCACCTGTGGGACGCTTGGCACTCTTTTTTTTTGTTGTCCTTTTTCTCTATCAAATCTTTTAGTAATCATCATCAATCATATATCATTTGAAAGCTTAGAAGCCCAAGATTCATCCTGTGAAAACCATTTTGAAATCGGACATTGCGTTACCATGGAAATGGTACTTT
>NW_015627738.1:1269443-1275435 GCF_001515625.1 Sinocyclocheilus rhinocerous
GTAATATTGACAGAGAAATCTAGACATTTGTGACAGAAAAATGCATTAAAAAATTCAATGGAGTTTGGATGGCACCCGGTGGCTGTTTGTGGTATAACGCCCTAAATAAAATCTCACAGGAACCTCAATTTTTTTCATATCAACTTCAAATTTGGAACATAACTTATTTAGACATAAGGCTTTAATTTTATACCAATTTTAGAGTAAAACCTGTTATGTTAAATATTTATTATATATAAAATAAAATTAATATAGTGCATTTTCTTTACAGTAAATTTAAACTACCATAACTTTTTGATACTTTAAATTTTTTTTTTTAATTCCACTTTTGCGATAATCTGCTGGTTTTCTTCTTTAAAAAGAGACCAAACTTATGTCTTTATTCCAAAGTGTTCATAAATTACAACAATTTAAGTTTGGATAGTGCACCTGCATGCCTATTTAAAAAAATGGGATTGTGAAATATTATTACAATTAATATTGCAATTTAAAATAACTGGTCTACCATTTTAATTTATTAATTTATATAGTTTTATTTATTTATTTTTAATGAACAGTTATTTTTAAATAATGACCAAACAACCTTTGATTCAAAATTTAAGAGCAAAATGCAGTAAATTGCAGTAGTGAAAAATAAACAAGAGATGTTGTCCCCATTTATTGAATGCAGGAAAGAATTATATTTTAAAACAAATATATTTATATGCACCAGTGTAACAATATATAGCAATAAATGGCAGTATTTACAAACGCATATTTTTAATAACAAATTTTACTCTATGTAAAATGCCATATGGTGACTTTTTTTTTACTTTCCTGAGTGATGGCACAAATGAATCATTGAGTCTATGTTTTGAACCGATTCCCTAAAATAGACATTTGAAAGAACTTCTCTGTACTACTGGCATTTTTGCAACTGTGGTCACTAATAAAATATCTGTCTTAGCATTATCATCAGCCTAATGTAATCAGAAGACAGTTGTAATATGTGATTATAATTGTTTTTGTTTTATATGAAATCTTTTAGACTTGTATGGTCTTGTCCTGTTTTTGGGAGTTGATCCTTATTGGGTGAAGTACTGGTGGGACCAGTTACTTTATCGCCCCTACCGCCACAGCAATACGGCACCGCTCTACAATGTCATTGGTCAACTACTATGGCGATCTGCTAAAAAAGATGTCATCGATCAGGTTAGTAGGTAACTCTTTCAAATAACTAATTTCATCCATCATAATCTTCTCATTGCATTGATTTGATGTCACAAACTTCATTTTTAGATCCAAATCCCTCCTCAAACAGAAGAGATCCACTGGCTTAACTTCTCTCCAGTAGAGGGACACTTTTACCACCGTCAGCATGAGGTTTGCTCGCAGGATGCTCTTGTGAAGCTGAGGAAGATCTCTGATTGGTCATTAAAGCTGGGTAGTTTGGACCGACGTACCGTCACTACCATATTATACCCTCTTTTACGTCTACGTCAGGCCTGCTGCCACCCGCAAGCTGTCAGAGGAGAGTTCCTGCCCTTCCAGAAGAGGTTAGAAACACATTTCAGATATAATTTATCAGTTTTTCGGGAGATGAGGTGTTCTGGTTCACTTTGTCCACTCTGATTTTGTTATTTCCTGTTGAAGCACAATGACAATGGAGGAGTTGTTGAAGTCTCTGCAGAAGAAATGTCGTGTGGAGTGTGAAGAAGCCCACAGGCAGCTGGTGTGTGCTCTCAATGGTCTGGCTGGAATTCACATCATCAGAGGTATCGTGAGCCCCATTTCTACAGTATCAGTATTCATCTACAGTATTTACCTGCATCTGCCTTGACTGCTGTAGACGTTAATGAACCGTTTCCTGTCATCGCCAGGCGAGTTTGTAGATGCAGCGGAGATGTACAGAGAAGTGCTACGATCATCTGAAGAACATAAAGCAAGACTGAAAACTGATTCCCTTCAGGTAAACAATTCCAACTCAGTTTAATTTAATGCAAGACACCACATGCTAAACCATTGTTTTTCAGGAACTGCTCAATTTTGAGATTTTGGGCTGTTTGGGCAAGATTCAGGGTAGACTAGTGGAAAGACAACATTAAAAATACAAATTTAGGTATTTACTTTATCTATATGCGTCTGTAGATTTCAGTTACAATACATACCTACAAAGGCATTTTCTCAAAATGAGTTTTTTTTAATGCTCAGCCTGTAATCTCCAATTCAGTAGCATGTACATTCACCACACTTTACAGCTGTATTCCTATCTATATTCGGAGGGTTATTAAAGAGGGGTTTGTTTATAATCATTCACCTGAATTATTAACATTTTATTCCTAAAAATATGGTGATTTCTTTCCTGTGTATCTTTCCTGAGTGATTAAAAAGTGTTTTCCAAAATCTGCTCTATAAAAACTTTTAATATGTCAACAAAATGAAACAAGAATTTTGAACCTTTATCCAGTGTTCATATTCATGCAAATGAGTGCATATTTAATTAGATAATGCCTCATTTGCATTTACATTTAATTAGATAATGCCTCATTAACATTTCAGAAATCTTGTAATACAAAATAAGTGTCTTAAAGTGTTGTGATTAATCAACTGGGAAAGTATGGTTATCTATTAGTTCAAATATTGCCCTAATCACACATTTTTATTATTTTATTTTGTTTTATTTTATTTTTTAACTCATTTTAGTTAAGTCCCAATTCAAATGTCTTTACTGTTGTTTTTGTACAAAATTTTATTACATCTTTTTTAATAAATTTTGTGTGCATTTTTATTGTTGCTGCTTAACTTTTTTTTTGTCCAAAATGTATAGAGGCTTCATGCAACCCACAATCTGATGGAGCTTCTGAATGCAAAGCATCCTGGGATTCCTCCAACCCTGAGAGATGACAGTCTCAAAGATGAGGTTGTGTATTCGCTCATAGGCTTAAATATAATATATTTTTAATAAGAAAATGAGATCAATTTGCTAATCATTTCTAGTTCTCTGTGTTTTCGTCCCAGGCTGAGCAGCTGAAGCAGCATTACATGGCCAAGGTGAACTCTGAGGTTTCTGAAGCACATCAGAACCTACAGCCTGTTCTTCAGCACATTAAAGAGCTGAGATGCAAGGTAAAACCTCAGTTACTACACATTTTCAGCTTTGTGTTTTGCCGAGTTATTGTTGTATGTACTGTAGTTTAATAATTGTGTGTTCTGCCCTAGGTGAACCTTCGCTCTCCCTGGTGGCTGGATGTCTTACAGCAGGCCATTCAGTACTCTATGGACGACGACCTTGTGGGCCGCATTCAAAATGAGCTAACTTGCAGTTATAAACAACAAGCCAACAAGCTCTCATTGGCAGACAAGTAATCCAGCATCCATTCACTTGATAGATTGCACATCTATAGTTTTTGATGGAAAAGAAGTACTATTTAACAAAAATGTCTCACTCATAGGTTTCGAGATGCTCGTGGTCTTCAGTTTCTGCTCAGCACTCAAATGGATGATTTGATGAAATCGCAGAAAACGGTTCAAGATGCTGTAAAGAAGCTGGAGGGGCCTCCATCTCAGCAAGTCATCGAGGAAGCAACACTTTGCCACCTGCGACCTGTTCGTCTGCCACTGAACAAGTAAAATCTTTTCAGTGTTTATGGATGAAGTGCATACTTTCTATTACAGTAGCAATGCCAAAATAATTACTGTTTCCAATCAGTCTGATGTAAAACTCCAAGGCCATTAGTGAAATGGCTTAATTTTATTTTTTAATTTTACATTTATCATTCCACATTATGTAACAAAAATGCACAGACTCTTTTAAGTTACATATGTTTGTTAATTTGTTATTGTTTTTTTATTTTTTTTATTTTGAGCTTCTAGTGTTTAAGAAATTACACATTAGGGTTAGGTTAAATGTCACATTTGCAAATTATGATAATTGTTCACCTTTGAATTTAACATTTGTTCCTTTTAAAATTCATTCCATAGCTGTGTGTTTTGCAAATCCGATGAACTTTTTACGGACTACGAGTCAAAACTCTTCTCTCACACGTAAGTTATAAAACACATTAGATAGTTTGCAGTTTAAAGTGGCAAGTCATCCAAAAATGAACATTTTGTCATTATTTACTAAACCTGTATGACTTCTTGTGTAGAACACATAAGGAAATGTTTAGCAGAATGTCCAAGCTGCTCTTGTACAATAAAGGTTGAAGGACTATGGGCTGTCAAAAAGGACAAAACAGCACAATAACAGTTTCATAAAAGTAATTCATATGACTTCAGCGCTATATTCCAAGTCATACAATAGCTTTATGTGAGAAACAAACTGAAATTTTATCTGTTATTTACTGACAATTATGTTTAAAAACCATGGTCACCATTTAGTTTCATTCAGTGGAAAATCACAGCTTGGACATTCTGATATAAATATCTAATTTTCTGTGCCACAGAAGAAAGTTATAAGGGTTTTTAAAGACATTTTGTTAAACTATTCCTTTAAAACATATATACAGAAAGTATAGTCAGTAAACCTCAGTTTTTAAATGCATTTTTGGCAGAGTAAAGGGACAGACGGCCATCTTTGAGGAGATGATTGAAGATGAGGAACGGCTGGTAGATGACAGGCTCCCCACAACCAGTAGGGGTTTGTGGGCAACCAGTGAGACTGAACGAGCCCTTAAAGCCATCCTGTCCTTTGCCAAGGCCCGTCGTTTGGAGTCTGGACTCATAGAGGAGGGAAACTCATTCATGGAGCTCTTTGAGTCCTGGAAAAAAGAATATAAGGTTTGAGGTTGTTTTCTCATTGCACGATGAATGAAGGAGTGCTTAAATGTCTTCATCAAAATGCCTGTCTGACAGACTGTCTCGTGCTCTTTCAGCTGCTGCATGAGTACTGGATGTCGCTGCGGGATCACGTGTCAGCCATAGATGAGCTGGGCATGGCCACTGAGAGGCTGCGTGTGCGGTTACCTGATGAGCCCAAACCCAAAGTGCTGCATATCATAGAACCTCATGAGGTGATGACAACAGAAAGAGTCCCATCTCTCATGCTATTTGTCATTTTTAGACTAAGAAGTAAGAACCATTATTTTTTAATTTTTAATTTTTTTTTTTACATGTGAACAGGTGGAGCAGAACAGGATAAAGCTGCTCAATGACAGGGCGGTGGCCAAATCACAACTGCAGAAAAAGCTTGGGCAGTTTCTCTATCTCACAAACCTGGAGAAGGTAATACATGATGTATTTTAAGGGATATTATTCAAGTTTTTTTTAAGTGCCCCTATAATGCCATTTTTAAGGTTCCTAATATTGTTTTGGTAGTCTCCTACAATATGTTTACATGCATGCAAGGTCAAAAAACGCTTTAGTTTTCATAACATTTTAATTTAACTAAAATTTAGTATTTTTTTGCTCCTGTACCTTTAAGGCAATATGCTACAGGCAAAACCATTGTTTTCTTAAAGAGTTAGTTCACCCAAAAATGAAAATTAGCCCATGAATTACTCACCCTCAAGTCATCCTAGGTGTATATGACTTCCTTCTTTCAGATCAATCCAGTCAGAGTTATATTAAAAATAGTCTTTTATCTTCCAAGCTGTTTAATGGCAGTCAGCGGGTGTTGCAGTTCATCAGTCCAAAAGAAGTGAAATAAAGAGCATCCATCCATAATAAAAAAGTGCCTCACACGGGGTCGGCGTTGCGCATGCGCTGCTCAGAAGTGACGAATGCGGAAGCCCAGGGGAGAGATCAAAACAAAACAAGGGTCATGAATTAGAAGAACAAAACGAGGATTTGTAAAGAAGAATGTCGGAGGATTTCGATATAAGCCAAGAGGAGACTGGTTTTCCTTTGCTAAAGTAAGGAAACTTTTCTTTCTTTGCTCCAGTAAACAAACGCTGGTTTTCACGAGACTCAACGCCAACATCTTACGTCATCCTCCCGGAGCTGCTTTCGTGTACAACTGTTGGTGCAAGCTACATTAAAGTGATTATTACGTTTTGAATATGGTTATTTTTCT
>NW_015627738.1:1275812-1311042 GCF_001515625.1 Sinocyclocheilus rhinocerous
GCAGTTCATCAGTCCAAAAGAAGTGAAATAAAGCACATCCATCCATAATAAAAAGTGCCTCACACAGCTCCGGGGGGTGAACAAAGGCCTCCTGTAGCGAATCGATGCGTTTTTGTAAGAAAAATAACCATATTCAAAACGTAATAATCAATTTAATTTAGCTTGCGCTCACTGTTGTACACGGAAGCAGCTCCGGACGGATGACGTAGGATGTCGGCGTTGCGCATGCGCTGCTCAGAAGTGACGAATGCGGAAGCCCAGGGGAGAGATCAAAACAAAACAATGGTCATGAATTAGAAGAACAAAACGAGGATTTGTAAAGAAGAATGTCGGAGGATTTCGATATAAGCCAAGAGGAGACTGGAGTGTTTATTTTAATACAGAATTTATTATTTCTCAGAAATCTCCATTTCAGCAGCACTTACACCTAACTTTTCATGTTTATTCCTATCTATATTCCTATCTATGTGTCATTTGCCCGATTTATATAACACTTCATCTGTTTGTGTCTGTAGATTTCAATTATGATACGTATCTTTAAAGGCCATTTTCTCAAAAAGAGTTTTTTTTCTCCTCCACTAAGTCAGAAATCACCAGGTTTTTAAAGGATTTTAAAGAGTTAGTTGTTATTTGCCTTCTTTATATAACATTTTATTCCTAAAAACATGGTGAAAATGTATTTTGTTCCGGATGTTGACAGTATTTTCTGATTTATGGAGTGATAAAAAGAACAGAATAAAAATAATTTTAAACTTGGATTTATCATATGTTCAGATTTCTGTTCTGGAAATGCATAAAAGTTAGTGCACATTTAATTACATAATGCATCATTTGCATATTTAAACATAATATTTCAGAAAACTTGTAATATAAAACAATTGTCTTAATGTACTGTGATTAATCAACCTGTGATAGTATGGTCATATCAGTTCAATTTTTTACCCTATTCACCAGTAGTTTCTCACCTTAAGGATATAGTACACATACCTCTGTTATGGCTGAACTGCTTTCATGTGAAATGAGTAACAACAATAGTTTAGCTTCCACAAGTGTTCTGGGTGGATTGAAAATGTTGTGAATGTGAGCATGTCGACTTAGTAGATGAAACTCTCAAAAAAGCAAGAAAAATCCTATTTTGCATGATATGTCGCCTATAAGACACTGTTTACTTGTGGTAATAATTTTAAATGATTTTAGGATGTGTAGATGAATGAAACTGTCAGATTTAATGTAGTAATTCATGTATTGATCATTTCAGTCTCAGGATAAGTCCACTGGAGGATTGAATCCGGAACCATGTCCCATCTGCGCTCGACCGCTGGGTCAGGAGGTAAAATCAAAGCAAAAATGAATCTGTCAAGTGTATATATGCAAGTATATACTCTATACTCTGAACATGACTTGTATGTGTTTTTATTGTCAGTGGGCCGTACTGACCTGTGGACACTGTTTCTGTAACGAGTGCATCGCTATCATCGTGGAGCAGTACAGCGTCGGCAATCGACGGAGAGCCATAAAGTGTGCCATATGCCGTCAAACCACTTCACATTCAGAGATCTCGTATGTGTTCACCACTCAGAGCGCCCACCAGGGGCAGGACATCCCTGTGAAGGTCAGAGACAATTCTTGCTTTATCTAGGCGTTTAATATGTATTTTACAGTGTAAGTAAACTGTATTGCGACTATGTGACATTTTCAGTCAGGTCAGATATGATTTGTAGAATATCTGTAATCTCTTTCCCCTGTAGGGTAGCCACTCCACGAAGGTCGAGGCTGTGGTTCGAGTCTTAAAGAAAATCCAGATGACCGACCCGGGAGCCAAGTCTCTTGTGTTCTCCACGGTAACGCTCTCATTAAATGAGTTGCTACATCAAACACCAGACTACAGCTCTTAACCTCTGACCTTACATTTACGCCTCGTCTCTCAGTGGCAGGGCGTCCTGGACATCATTGCGAAAGCCCTTTTCGACAACAACATGGAGTTTGCACAGATCAACGGAATTCACAAATTTCAGGTTTGTGTTGAATATGAGGAAACTGTTTTCTCCCTTTCTTTTCTGTAATTGCTTAAATATGTTATTATAAAATGAGTAGATCCAGCACCAAAATGAGTGATGTGAGGGATTACCCAAAGTGTTTTTTAAAAATATGTTTATATTTAATATTAAATGAATTTAATAAATTATTTATTTATAAATGAGACCCAGAACTCTAGAAATTAATGAATATTTTTTGAAAATGTTTTTAAAATATATATTTATATTTAATAATACAATTAATTATTTTATTTTACATGGGGCAAAACTTGTTTATTTGTATATAAATGAGACAAAATTCTAGAACTTGAACTGATTTTTAAGCTGTTTTTTTTTTTTTAAATGTTCTTTTAGTTAATTAAACTCTGGAATTTAAATGAATAAATTTTGAAACTGAAACTATTCAACCAGTTGAACAGAGTTAATAGTTGACGACAAGAATCTCAAAATTGCCAAATTTTGTTAATCGGGCAGCTTGGTTATACCTAGTTATCACTACACTTCTTTAACCATTAAGCACAAATGTGAAATTATGATTATTGCATTCATTTTTAGGAGAACCTGAGTGCTTTCAAATACGAGGAGAGCATCAACATCTTGCTGCTGCCATTGCACACAGGCTCAAATGGGCTAAACATCATCGAAGCGACGCATGTGCTGCTGGTGGAGCCCATTCTAAACCCTGCCCACGAGCTGCAGGCCATAGGAAGAGTGCACCGGATTGGCCAGACCAAGTAGGCATCAACCCAATCATATAACATTCAACACAACACATGCTGCTGACATGAGTTTGATTCTGACTGCAGCTTTTCTCTCATATCAGTTAAAATGGCACAAATTCCAAAAAAGGTTTTTGGAATATTTAAAGGATTAGTTCACCAAAAAATGTGCTCACCCTCAGGCCACCCAAGATGTAGAGTTTGTTTCTTCATCTAAATATATTTGGAGAAATGTAGCATTGCATTACTTGCTCACCATTGGATCCTCTGCGGTGAATGGGTGCCGTCAGAATGAGAGTCCAAACAGCTGATAAAAACATCACAATAATCCACAAGTAATCCACACCACTCCAGTCCAGCAATTAATGTTTCATGAAGCAAAAAAGCTGTGTAAAGAAACAAATCCATCATTAAGGCATTTTAACTTTAAACCGTTGATTCTGGCAGTATTTCAATCTGATTTCAACCTCTTATTTGAGTCTTCTGGCTCAGTTTTGCCATGTTGTAACAGCCACACCAGTTCATTTAAACCGTTGATTCTGGCCACAATACAAGTCTATAATCCATAATAACACTTCCTCCAAGGAAAAAGAGATGTTATTAGTAAATTATTAAATTATTCTTATTATTTCTACAGACCCACATTCGTTCATCGGTTTCTGATCAAGTCCACAATTGAAGAGCGGATGCAAGCAATGCTTAAAACAGCAGAAAAGAGGTAAGAGTCTGACACATAAGGAGGGTATTTAAAATAAATAGTCTTTGAAATCAGAATCAAACTATTGTGGTTTTTAGTCCATGTTTATCCCTCTAGAACTAGTTTACTCCAAAAAGTTTTTTTTTTTCTAAATATGTCCCACCCCAATTTCCTGGTTTAAAAGGAAACTCATCAACACAGGATAAAAAAAATGTGTTTGTCAAGCAATTTAATGGGATCTTTAAATACATATAATTTTACACTCTGGCCTTCTGTAGATTGTTTTTGCTTTGTTTACTGAAAATGACCTTGACTGATCTGTCTCAAACCAACATCACCTTCAGTCATAGTTCCACGTCTATGAAGCATTCGGAGGCCTCCGTGTTTACAGTGGCAGACCTGGCCGAGCTGTTCACAGAGGACAGCGAGTCTCTTGAGTAAATGTCTCTCCAGACCTGCCAGTCCAAAGGCCAGTAATGTGAACACTACACTAACACCAGCCAGGAGACGAGCCGTCCTCTGCTCTCCAGCTCTCCTATATGTTTGCTTTGCACATTCCCCTTTCTATATGGTCTGTCCCATGGTGTAATTTATTCATGATATTCAATGTGAAAAAGCAACTGATTTGATGAACCGTTTCAGTCCTGTATCTCCGTTTGTTTTCTAGATTTATAGTGGGTGTAATTTTTATTAATGCCATGTTGTGCATAAACAAATGATTTTTAATATGATTTTAATGAACCGGATTGAAATTATAATGCTGTACAGTGCATTGGTTTTGACATTAGCACTCGTGTATTTGTGATTGATTGAACAAACCTTTTATAAGAACCCACAGTAATCACAGTTTGTCAGTCTGTGCTGTAAAGTCGATTAAAAAAACACATGTGACATTTTATTGGAATTGTGCTCTTGTCCTGGTTTATTTTTTAATTTAAATGCATTTTATGATGTTCAGGAAGGAAATTGCTTGATTTTACAGCACTGATCCTTGTTGGAGCATCTTCCGTTCAGACGCTCCTTTCAGTGGATTGTCTGTGCAAAGTTGTAGCAGACAATTTTGAACATTTATCTGGTGCTATTTGCAAAACAAAAGACTTGTGATTCAGTTTCCGTAAAACCCATCTAATAAAGAGCACTTGTAAAAAGTAAAACCAGAAAGTAAAAGGAAAGAGACTTTCTTTGTCCTAGAATGGACAAGGGCAGACGGAGCAACTGAACTCTTTCTGTCAAGCTGTACGAAAATGCAAAATATCTTTCATGTCCGGTTGTGAAAACCCAAATACAGTATTGTACATTTTCTCAAACTTAAAATTGTCTCAAATGGAAAAAAAAACAATGATTTGTCAACAGAGGAATTAACCAGAAATAAATGTTCTGTTTACAAGAAGAGATGCATTTTGTTGTATATTTCCTTTGAATTTTGTGTAGTTAGCAATGTAAACATTTTCTTTTTCAGGAAAATGCTTAGCAGACTAATCATTTTATTTTATATATCCCCTGAAAATGCATTGATTGCAATGCCATCGTTTCACATTTTGGCATCTAACATTTGAAAATCTCCCTCACAAGGTTGAAAGACTGTCCTCTCTCTCTGTCCAAACAGTCTTAAAGACATCAACTCCATGGCTAAGGTGTCAGTGAACTGCCCTTGACTCAGTGTGACGGGATTTCTTTTCAAACAAGTCGTTGGGGTTCCCGAAACAGTAAAGCGTTTGCCATGCCCTATAAAACCCCATACAGACAAAAGAGTGAGATAAAACAAAACACCTCCCCTGTACCTCCATTCCCTTTGCATGACAAACAAACTCCTTGTCGACCAACGCACTGAGACGTACAGTGCGCAGTCTGCTAAGTGGGTTGTCAGTAGAATTTTTTTTCTGCTTTTGCCTGAAATCTAGTTGGTCGGTGTAACCTTGGACTCCCCCCAACTTGTGCTATTCATGTGTGGAATCTCACTGTTGGTGTGGACATCATTCAAGCTGGTATTCCAAAGCAACTGGAGGTTCCCACTTCATTAGAGCTGTGTTTCGGAGGGCTGGAGAGAGCGCAAGCACTACGTCTGTCTCTGACAGCTAGTCGAGGTGATAACCGAGAAGATTTGGTGGAAAGGGCCGAAGACGGAACTAAATTTCAGGAGAGAAGAAGCCAGAAAGGCTTTAAGGATGACACCTGCTACACTGGCACTGACATGGTCTTTGCTCTCAATATGGACAGTAACTTCTGCTGTGCAGATTGAAGAAGAAGGTAAGTCTGATTAAACACATGCAACCCAAACTATTTCTTGTAAAGCCAGCAAAAGGTTAACGCAGCTTAGAGAGGAGACGAATTCCCTCCTTCTCCCCCTTTCGGAGTTTTACAAGCTTTTTTCATACTTGCTGGTTAAAAGTAGGCTGTCTTTGGATTAGAAAAATAAAATCCTTGGCTGTTGAAATCAGCTGCTTTTGAGAATGCGATCAAGAGTGGCAGTTTTCTGTCCCTTGTACTTGCAGGATTGATTTAAACTGAAAAATGTGAGGCAAATGGCACTAACATTTGGTGACCGTGTCGAGAAGATGCTTGTTCACTGAATCAGGAGGTGTGTTTGTAGTGGTCGGGGAAATAAAAGAGCTATAAAGTTTGTTTTACCGGATGTGGTAGGGGACAATTTAGTCCCTTCAATAGCACGTTGTTTCCTCACGTTGACCTTTAACTTTTTACGTTTTATTGGCCCGTGAATGTCACTCAGACATTATTAAACTCAATAATTATTATGCAAATTGAAGTTAGACGAGACAAAATATCTCAAAAGACTTTCAATGTAAACTGGAAAAGGAACATTGATCAAGATAAATTATGAATTTTAGCTAGCCTAGCCTGTACGTTTACAACCATTTGAAGGTTATTTGATGTCTGAAGGTTATTTATCTCATATATAGTTTGAATACTTGGACAGTTTGAAGAAAATTTTGAAGTTTGAAGCTTAATTAAACTCTGATATACTCATTACTATATGCATTGGTATGGATGGATGGATGGATGGATGGATGGATAGATAGATAGATAGATTTACTCAATCATTAAAAGTATTTTATTTTTAATTTCTGTTTCATGTTTTCCCCAGGCATCAGATGATACTCATATCATGTTCACCAACACGATCCGCAACAATGAAACCGATATCATCACCAGAAGTTACATCAATATCACATTTGGGTGTCGATACCCCATAAACTACATGGTTCAGCAGCAAAACGGGGAGAATCTGATCAGAGTGGATGTGAGGTGAGCTTCTGCAAGTCATGACATCACCATTTAATTAAGTCTGCAAGTCCTTTAGGTTCAAAGCTCAGTCTCTGGGACTGCAGCACTCCATATGTAGTAATGGTTTTAATTATCACTATTTTTCCAAGCTTAAAAAAGGCCGAGCCCTTCGTCACTAATTGTTTGTTTGTATGTAAACACAATACAGGAAGCTAATGATAACAAAAGACTGCCCTGGGGTCCAACTCCAAGAGTTTCATTCAATATTCATTGAGCGAACCTTTCAGCCTCTTCAATGAGCCTTTTAACATTCTCTGCCCCGCAGGACAATCACTCTGAACACAGAGGATGGAAATTTCTCGGTCTCCATGCTGCTGTATAAAGACGAAGAGTTTCAGGATAAATGGACCACTGTTCCTTCTCTCACACTTGAGGACAACATCTATGTCAAAGTTTACATGGTGTGTGTCTCGCTGAATAGATGACATTACTCACTACAAGCTACTGGGGGCTTTCATGAAAGCTGCCATGTGTTTTCTTTATGCGGCAGTTAAGAACTGTTTGGCTCTTTGTTTTCAGATGAATAGAACATCTATCTATCTATCTATCTATCTGTATATCTATCTATCTATCTCTATCTATCTATCTTTTGTTCGTTCTTCGTTCGATGGTTCTATCTATCTATCTATCTGTCTGTCTATCTACCTGTATGTCTATCTGTATATCTATCTATCTATCTATCTATCTATATTTTGTTTACAAGCTACTGGGGGCTTTCATGAAAGCTGCCGTGTGTTTTCTTTATGCGGCAGTTAAGAACTGTTTGGCTCTTTGTTTTCAGATGAATAGAACATCTATCTATCTATCTCTATCTATATTTTGTTCGTTCTTCGTTCGATGGTTCTATCTATCTATCTATCTATCTGTCTGTCTATCTACCTGTTTGTCTATCTGTATATCTATCTATCTATCTATCTATCTATATTTTGTTTGTTCTTCTTTTGATGGTTCTATCTATCTATCTATCTATCTACGTTTTGTTTGTTTTTCATTCGATGGTTCTATCTATCTATCTATCTATCTATCTACCTGTATGTCTATCTGTATATCTATCTATCTATCTATCTATATTTTGTTCGTTCTTCTTTCGATGGTTCTATCTATCTATCTATCTATCTATATTTTGTTCGTTCTTCGTTCGATGGTTCTATCTATCTATCTATCTGTCTGTCTATCTATATTTTGTTAGTTCTTCTTTCGATGGTTCTATCTATCTATGTTTTGTTCGTTTTTCATTCGATGGTTCTGTCTATCTATCTATCATCTATCTATCTGTATGTCTATCTGTATATCTATCTATCTATCTCTATCTATCTATCTATCTATATTTTGTTCGTTCTTCGTTCGATCCATCTATCTGTCTGTCTGTCTGTCTGTCTGTCTTTTATTCATTCTTCTTTCGATGGTTCTATCTATCTATCTATCTATCTATATTTTGTTTGTTCTTCGTTCGATCTATCTATCCATCTGTCTGTCTGTCTATATATTAAGTATATTTCTAATAATTCTTAGAAAAACTGTTTGTACTAGAATACTAGAAAATACTATTTTTTACTAATATTTCTTTCTACTCAAATCGACTAAATAGATATAGGAAAGATTTCATGTACACAAATCCAAAAAATTACTTTGAATCAAAAATTAAACATGCCAGTCAAAATTCTGTCATTATAAATTGATTGATCCTATAACTTGTGGACAGAATATGTACCAATAATGTACCATC
Source organism: Sinocyclocheilus rhinocerous (assembly GCF_001515625.1). NCBI lineage: Eukaryota > Metazoa > Chordata > Actinopteri > Cypriniformes > Cyprinidae > Sinocyclocheilus > Sinocyclocheilus rhinocerous. The sequence goes on from NW_015627738.1 coordinate 1,284,294, forward strand.
TTTTTACTTGTAAGATGCTGGCACATATTTTGTATATCTGCATATGAGCAATAATTATTTTGTAATGGAGTCACTACTTTAAATGTGCTAATGAAGCTTTTTATCCTGCAGATTCCAGCAAATCTGTTTCTGAGAGTGGAGAGGTGTTGGGCCACACCAACCAATGACCCTTACAGCAACATTCAGTACACCTTAATCAGGAACAGGTCTGGGACATGAGCTTTTGCCTTTCAAGAATTTCATTTTAGTGATTTAAAAGCTAATTTTGTTTATTAACTCTTTTTTATTGTCTTCTGTGTAAATGCCCTCCTTCACAGCTTCATTATTCCTTTGCTCAGGTTTTAAATGTTCATTGAATCATAATTATCACCAGAGGTGTGAAAGGGTGTTGTTGAGACATGCCGTTGAAACCGTTGCTAAAGGAGCTGATGACAAAACAAAGTATGCAGCTACAGTCATGTGACGACTGTCAGCGGCCGTATGCATTGCAGTTTAACAGCTGTGCTTGTCCTTGACTACCCAAAGAGATTCTCCACCAGGAGAAAGCTATGAAGCATGCAGTTTCTGTGAACAATAGGGAAAACAGATCCAACTTAAATATCAATCCCTTGAGTACAAATATCACACTGACTAACATTTCTCTTCACATCAGCTGTCCAGTGTTGTGGAACGACGAGACACTAGCTGTGATGAAGAATGGTCAAGGACCAGAAGCTCTGTTCAGGATACAAATGTTCAAGTTTGTTGGCAGCTCCTACACGGATGTTTTCCTGCATTGCAACGTCCAGATCTGTCATAACACAGGAGTGTGCCAGCCTGTGAGTTCCCATCAACACATATATACTGTCCAAAGAAAGAAGTCACCATGCATTGATTTGATTAAAAACACAGTAAAAACAGTAATATTGTGAAATATTATTACAATTTAAAATAACTGTTTTCTATGTTAATATATACCAAAATGTAATTTATTCCTTTGATGCAAAGCTGAATTTTCAGCATCATTACTCCAGTCTTCAGTGTCACATGATCCTTCAGAAATCATTCTAGTATTCTGATGTGCTGCTTAAGAAACATTCTTATTATTATCAATGTTGAAAACAGTCGTGCTGCTTAATATTTTTGTGGAAACAGTTATACGTTTTTTAGAACTCTTTGATGAATAGAAAGTTCAGAAGAACCGGTTTTATTTGAAATAGTATTTTTGTATCTATGTAAAAAATCTTTACTGTCAATTTTGATCAATTTAGTGCATCCTTGCTGGATAGAAGTATTAGTCTTACTGACCTCAGACTTTTTAATGGTAGTGTACCTATCCCAACACCCATCTGTCAGGGTCTAAAATTGGACAAAAACACCATAAAAGTAGTCTATATGACTTGCATATGCAAGTCTTCCAAAGTCCTAAAAGGACTCTTTGATGAATAGAAAGTTCAGAAGAACAGGTTTTATTTGAAATAGTATTTTTGTATCTATGTAAAAATCTTTACTGTCAATTTTGATCAATTTAGTGCATCCTTGCTGGATAGAAGTATTAGTCTTACTGACCTCAGACTTTTTAATGGTAGTGTACCTATCCAACACCCATCTGTCAGGGTCTAAAATTGGACAAAAACACCATAAAAGTAGTCTATATGACTTGCATATGCAAGTCTTCCAAAGTCCTAAAAGTCTTTAATCCTGCACTTTTTTAAAAAATTGCCAATTTGAATCATCAACCATCCTTTTATATTCCACAGACAAGAAACATACCAATTTTGAACAATATGTGGGTAAATAAATAATGTAGATTTTCTAGTTTTGATGAATTTTTCCTTTAAAAATATAGTTGAGAAACATTGTTTGCATCATAGTAACTTTAAACCCTTGGTGCATCACAGAACTGCTCTGCTGAAGATGCATCAGTACGGACACGTAGGGATGTTGCATCGTCTCACACAGTCTCATATGGACCAATCAGAAGACACAAAACTAACATGGAGAATACTAATCTGAGTAAGTCTTGTAAACTCTCGTGTCTTCATCAGAGTCACCATACTCGCCAATGTGCTCAAACCTATTTGAACATCTCCTCTTCCAGGTTCAGATTTGCCCCCTGTGGAAACCTTTGTGTTGGGTGGTCTGCTGGTCATCCTGATTGTCATCACAGGAGTTTTTGGGAAACTCTGGCTGCAGAGCAGAAACTCGTATCCGACCCAAGAGGCCCAGCTCACTCTCTCCAACATCCACCATATCTCAGAAGTGGCCAGCTAACTTGGGTTCTCATATACACACAGTGTTGTGCGAATTGCGTTCAGTTTGAAAGTTTTGTCTGCTAACCTGTAGTGCATTTTTTAGTAGTTGTTCTTTTTGTCTTTTATTGTGAAATAAATAAAAAAGCTTTTTGAATTCCTAAAAGCTTACTTCATATACTGTTCAAAATGAAATTTTGAGACACTTTGTGGATGAGAATCATCAGTTAAACATGATTATAGTTAATGTGATGATCTCCACCTGTGGCTCATCTGCTAGAACACCTGTGTGAACTTTAGGAGAACTAAACATCACCATCCGCTGATTCACAAAAGACATTGTGCAAAAATGACGACGAACAGTAAAGTCAGTGAAAATCTGTAGTCTAGATCTTGGTTTAATATTTTGTTATTTATGCATTTTAAAGTGTGACTTAAGTTTACAAATACATTTTTCATGGTCACTTTACAACATTGTTTTATCTGACCACAATTCTTGCTTAAAAAATGAAGGGTAAAGTAGATATTTGTATAATAATTCATTACCATTGGTAGGCTAACCATCTTCATTAGTTATGTAATGATTTCAATAAAGTAAACAATAGTATTTGATATGACCAATAGTACCCTAAACACATTTAATACCATCGATTTGCATGAATGAATAACTAGGGCAAGATTTAAATGTCTCCCCAACATTTAACAATATCAACACTCATAAAGAGGATTAATGAAAAGAATGTGTTTTTTCCAAATGTACTGAAACAAATCTACTGATATCAACAGGTTACCATGAAGATTAGTGTAAGTGTAAAGTAAATATTTCAAATAAGTATGAAAACCATTGTGACTATGAGAATATAGCTTTAGAAAAAATGTAGGCTACATCTGATTCAGAACTGTACAACAGGAAAAAATAAAATGACAAATTGGTAATGGTGTAATATACCGTGGTACGTTAAATGGTACTCCAAAATACTAATCAGTATTGTATTATGGTACGTGTGTGTGTATGTGTGTGTGTGCGCGAGCGCTTAGTCTCCGCCCATCTATGGGCCTCAGTTCAGTTCAGTGTATCAGTAGAGAGACAGATTTCAACAGAAACACAGACAGCAGTGAAAACAACATCACTGTCATTATACTCGATTAAATATTAATATTTTTTCATTAAATAAACACTATCCTCATTAAACTACTGAAGACTCGTTACTGATCAACGGTAAGTCACTTTCATGTTTGTTTACTTTGAGTAACGTTAGTTTTCTCACCGGCTCCGACCTAATAGACCCGGTCTTTGTTAATATCGCAAAATATTTTTTTTTTTCCTCTTACTAATATGATAAATGTTCATCAGTATACAACGTTTATTCATTTCTTATGTGTGTAGTTTTCATTTAATCTTGCATTTCGCGGCTAACCAGCTAATGCTAAAGGCTTTGTGTTTGTCAGTTTAACGAATTAAAACCTTTACCTGTCATAATGTAAACATAAAGATGTTTGAGGATGGTTCGTTGGAGTTAAATCGTTGATTATTGATCTATATGGGTTAATAGTACTGTCAGGTTCATGTTGTCAGTCGTTTTACTCTTAAGAAGAACAACAAAAGCTGCTTCAGTTTCATGAGTTTGACTGGATTGAGTTCAGTGCAGAGCAAGAGCATGTCATATTTGGGAAACATTTCACGTTTAGTGTCAGATCATATGTAGGATTGTGTCATGCTTGGGATTATTAGGATCATCGTGTGTAGGACCATGGTTATGTCATGTTTAGGATGATGCATCATATGTCATATTTGGTGTCATGTCATGTTTATGAAAATTAGGATCCACAGGTTATAGGCCCTTGATTACTAAGAGATAATTAACTCAGTTGTCAGCTATCAATTATGGCATATAAGCAATTGTCATTAATGAAAATAATAAAAATATTTAAAAATAATAATAATACAATTAATAATAATGAGATTTAACTATTTAATGATCTGTTTTTTAATATGTATTGAGCTTATTCTGTAACTGACATATACCTTAAGCTAAATAGTGTAGGCTGGCTTGAATAATAAAATTCTGAATATTTTATATAACATTCAGGTTTTAAAAACATTTCAGTAACACTTTACAATAAGGTTCCATTAGTAAAAGGACATTAACTAACATGAACAAACCATGAACAATACATTTATTACAGTATTTATTCATCTTTGTTAATGAAAATACAGTCGTTCATTGTTAGTTCATGTTAATTCACAGTGCATTAACTAATGTTAACAAGCAAAAAAAAAATTTTTTGTAATAATGCATAAGTAAATGTTGAAGTTAACATTAGCTAAGAATAATAAATGCTGTAGATGTATTGTTCATGCTTAGCTCATGTTAACTAATAAATGCTGTAGAAGTATTGTTCATGCTTAGCTCATGTTAACTAAAGTAGTTAACTAATGTTAAATAATGAACCTTATTGTAAAGTGTTACCAATATTTCTTTTTTTTCTCCACTTTGGTTGTGATAGTCCTTTTTCATTCTCTTGTTTCAAGGAATGCATCCCATTTGGAAAATTAAATTAAGATTCAAATGTATTATTATGCAGCAGTTATACATTTTTGTCATATTTTCCTGAATTTTATACAGTAAAGTGGTTCATTTAAGCATTACTCTTGTTGTTGTTTGTTGTTGTTGTTGTTGTTGTTTGTTGTTGTTGTTGTTGGAGGAAAACTGTAGGAAGACATTAGCTCATTATGAATCATCACCGTACCTGTTGTTAAAAAAGTTTGTCAATGTGCTCTCTACTTGGCAATTACTTAGCAATTTTTGTTTTTTGATTGCTATATGTGTAAAATTAACCTATAATAATAATTCCAATTGGATTGCATTTTATTTTGTGATTTGCTGGACTGATAAGCTGACTTTTCTGTTCCAATAAAAGCACAAAATAAAATGCAACCAAATAAGCCTCTGTTTCTGATACACATTTACAGATTATCAGTTTGAATTATGATTTTGTTTCTTAAACATGTCTAATAATAAACAAAAAATGGTTTATAATTGTCAGTTGTGCAAGCTTTGAACCATAAGTTATTGCACAAAAATGTAGCCTACCTCTGTACAGCCACAAATTTGAGCCCCTCTAAGATGAATCCTGAAGTCATGTTATGTTTGGGGTCATACTGACATGTTGTAAGCATGCTGTCTGTTGTAAGTCCTTATGAGTGATTGCTTGTGCAACTGTATGCCATATTGCACATGAGCACTAGATACCAAACACCTAAGTATTTAGAAAACATCCTCGGATGTGTTTTGCTGTTTCAAAAGAAGCCATCACAAGACGTCTCAGACTAACATGCCGGCATTGTACACAAATGTTTCGCAATGTTTATGCCCAGCTGGTGTTGCGAGGACTATGTTGAAAGTCATCTTGGTAATTCAAACTTACACCACATCATGACAGACCCCCAGTCTAACTGCTCATGTCCAGCCAAGCCCTGTCATGCTGGAGAGAGAGAAGCTTCTTGAATGACATTGCAAGATCCTTATGGAAGTGTTTCTTTTGAGTGGAAGCCATGACTGATTCCTGTAACATACCGTTCAGAAACAAGGGGTCATGTTCCTTCTAAGTCCTCGAAGAACCAGCGTGACCGTGCAACTTTAGGACAGTTGTGAAATGGCAGTGCAATGGTTTAGTAATTTGGTAAACATACTGCGAGAGGGCAACGGGGTCTGATTTACACTTATCCCTTTTAAGAGACGGGGAGACTTTCCACAAGAATGGCGTACATAGATTTTAAGCCGTGTGGTGTTGTACACAAAGTGTGTGTCCAAAATAAAATCAGGTCTAACGATCTGTTTTCTTTTCTTCCACAGTGTTTGCATAGCGTCTTTCAGTTAAGCGACTCACTAATATTTGCAATGGAGGAGCTTCATATCCATTGCCTGAAATGTGTCAACCGCCGATGTATGATAAGACCTGAACCTAATGTTTCCTGTGACCTCATGGGTTGCCCTCTTGTGTGTGGAGCAGTTTTCCACTCATGCAAACTGAATGAACATCGCTTGCTGTGTCCATACGAAAGAGTGCCGTGTCTGAACTGTGGATTCGGATGTCCGTTCAACCTTGCCAGAGTCAAAATGGCACAGCACCTTGAAACGTGCCCAGCCAGCGTTGTGTGTTGCACTATGGAATGGAATCGATGGCCAGTGAGTTACGCAGATCGCAAGTCCTACGATAACTTGAGTAAGGAGGTTTGTGACGTGGAGCAGCTCGACATGGCTTTGGCCCTCCAGGATCAGCGGATGTTGCTGGAGTCGCTTAAAGTGGCGACCACTGTGACAAAAGCTCTAGAAGAGCAAAATCAGGACAGTTCCAGCCACCAGGAGTCGAACCCTGAAAATGAATTCATTGAAACGGATGAGGAACCGTATGGTGGACCTTACACAACTTCATTGGAAAACCGTAGAAGCTTTGCCGTCACTTTGGACGTCCTCCGGAGTGCAAAAAATATTGACTTCATTGTGGAGAATACCAATGGTGAGGAACAGAATGGAGGTTGCAGCGGTGTCAGGAATGGCGATGGGGAGTTTAGCAATGACACAACAAAGGAAAGTGACACTGATTCTGATTCTGATCTGGGAGCGGTAGGTGGTGCTGATTGTCCTTTTCCAGTAGACCCTGAAGATGAAAGAGATGATTGGTTGGAGAACAGTGGATGCGGTGAATCTTCTGAAGAAGAAGGCGAAACGAATGGTGGGATAGAACTCAATGAACTTCTTAATGAAGGGGACGGTGACAGCCAGGTCAGACTTGAAAGGGTCAATGGCTCTTCAAATGCAAGGCAGGTTTTACCTGATCATTCCATACCTGTTCTAGCACAGGAGCCTGAAATGGCCCACTTGCCTCAGCTACCTCTTCCTTTGCCCATCCCTGTGCCTAACCTGATGCACAACAATGTTCTGCACCATTTGCCTTTCAGAATTGAGGACCGATGGCTGGAGCGCAAGTTGGAAAATCTCCAGGCACTCAGGGGAATGAACTTGTTTACAATCAAAGGGCGAAGGACTCTTTTTTCCGACCCCTATTTATTCAAAGCTAAGATGGAGGACAAGGCGGTGGACACGTCAGACCTTGAGGTGGCAGATGATCTGATGGGTCTTCATGGCATTGACCTCATCACCGCTGCCTTGCTCTTTTGTTTGGGAGACTCACCAGGAGGTAGGGGCATCTCAGACTGCCGCTTTGTAGACGGTTATCGCATTGACTTTGGTACGCAGACCTTCTCCCTCCCTTCTGCAATACTGGCAACCAGCACCATGGTTGGTGACATCGCCTCAGCTTCTGCCTGTGACCACGCCAGTCCGCAACTCTCCAACCCCAGTCCATTTCACACCCTCAGATTAGACCTCGTTCTGGAGTGTGTGGCACGCTATCAGACCAAACAGCGCTCGATGTTCACCTTCGTATGCGGACAGCTGTTTCGCAGAGATGAGTTCTCCTCCCATTTTAAGAACGTCCATGGTGACATACATGCTGGCCTTAATGGTTGGATGGAGCAAAGGTGCCCGTTGGCGTACTATGGATGCACCTACTCGCAAAGAAGGTTCTGTCCTTCAGTACAAGGTTTCAGAGTCATCCATGACCGACACCTGGGCTCTTTTGGTGTGCAGCCTGGATTAGCAGCTTGTCCCAATGAGCCTCTATCTAGAACTGACACCTGTCAATTCAGGTCCCACTGTGATCACCTTAGTGACCTGCCCTTTGAGTTACTCCAGTACATTGCGAGCTTCTTGGATGGCTTTAGCTTGTGCCAACTATCCATTGTGTCTCACACTATGAGGGATGTGTGTGCCAGTCTTCTTCAGTCCCGTGGCTTGGTGGTCCTGCTCTGGGAGAAGACAAAGCAAGTTGATGGAACCTCGTCTTGGCAGATACAAGACAAGGTAATCAGAGAGTATTCACCTTGTTGTTATGTCTTGAAACACCAAGCATAAAAAAGTGATTTTTCACAATCTAAGTTGCTGATGTTTTTCGTTTTAGGTATGGCGGTTCAGTACGGCGTTTGACACTGTGAATGAGTGGAAGTTTGCCAACATTTCCAGCATGGCCGACCACCTCAAGATGTGCACGTTTAACACCATAACACGGAGAGAAGAGGCTGTCCCACTTCCATGTATGAGTTTTACAAGAGAACTTACAAAAGAGGGACGCTCTCTACGTTCAGTGCTTAAACCGGTGATATAGACAGTAGTCAAAATGCAGAAGAGGATTTCATTTTAGAATACAAAATGCCTTATGTGTTTAGGTGAACCATGGGATTTGTTTGGCAATGGATTCATTAAAATAAGAGCCTAAACTTGATAAACCACTTTTGGAAGAGATGTTTTTATAATAAACAATATCTACCTGCTGTATTGATGATGGTTGTGCTGTCTTGCATTTTTGATACAATATATTGTTTTGTTTTTGTTTTTTTTACAAATGCGTTGCTTTTGTTGAACTATGTAGCTTCAAACCAGAAACACTGAATTTTTAAAATGGTGATGACCAAACGGAAAACCATTGTCTGCATTTTTGTAATGCAGGAATACACAATCCAAGGGTTTCTATCATGTAGATCAGTGGTTCTCAACTGGTTTTACTTTTGGACCCAAATTTACATTGTACATGAAATGGTGACGTAAGGGTCATGTTTTCTTTTTACCTTGCATAGTTTTCCTCCTTGAGAATCTGTATCAAGCAAACTGTCCATTTTGGCATTTCATATAATAGATGAGTTTGCTCCAAAATACATTAGCGTTTGATTAGATGTAGAGCAAAAGATACATGAATTGTTTTCTCTTTATAAGTCCATTTATTTTACTATCCTACCTATGCATGACTATATGGTTAGTTGCATTTGATTATTTGAATTTGTATTTAGCATTGTTTTGTTTTTTTTGCCTGCTGTCACAGAACAGACCAGCAAACCACCATTTGAGAACCACTGATGTAGACTTTAACCTCCTGATTTCTCTCTCATTCAAAAGTCTATAAATGACAGTCTTATACATTTTTCCCTTTTTATCAGTCTGTCAGAACGAACACATAACAGTTCATTCTCCGAGAAGCATTTATGGTATCCAGTTTTAGCTGTATACAACACATAGTACTTGATACTGTCACACACAACTCTTCCAGTGGTCATCCTCTGTGTCTTTTGAAAAGTAAACGGATTCATGTAAATGTACTTTATCTAAGTTGATGGCATGTGTTGTATTACAATCTTCCTGATGCTGAGTCACTGCACAAAACCTGCAGGACAGGTACAAGACTGCAGTTGTAGCCTGTTTTTTGGTGGCATACAGTGCATGTGCAGATGTACTTCTCTGTCTCTCAGGGGTTTAACATCAAGCATATGCCATTATAGACAGTTTATCTGTTAGAAACTTGATGTGAGCTTGTGATTCTCTTCCACTTTTATTTGTTGATGGTTTAAAAGTTAAGTTTACAGTATGTTTTCAGGTGTGCAGTTAGTGTTTCAGTTTGCTAACAGTCTGAAATGTTGCAATATTTTCAATCTTGTTTAAGGAATTAGCTGTGTGATATGTTTTACTGTATGTGCTTTCTGCAATTTTTGTTGTGTGATGACAATAGAGCAATATTCTGAAACGTTTGAGTTTCCGAATAATCTAATTCTAGCATCTTTGAGAACTGAAGTCATAAAACGCTTATTTTTAAAGACTTTATCAGAGTTAACATCAGTCGAAGTGCAACATGTTAATGTCTTTGAGGGTTTTTTTTGTTGTTGTTGTTGCCGAAGGAACAAAATGCATTCATTTATTGCATCAACAGTCTGGGATCTTTTTATATTGTTCTATTTAAATATATTTACTCTAAGTTTTCCAGACATATATATCATTGTATGAGGGAACTCAGGTATTTAAAGAAGAACTGTGGAAAGTTTAGGTCGGAATTTGTACTATTTTTTTCCTTTTTTTTTTTTTGGAAAGTAAGTGTACAGTTAATTTACCCTCCAAACCAACACTTTTTTTTGTAATACAGTTTTCATATTTGCGGTTTTATATGACCTCATAGTTCTCAAACCCCTTTTTCTACTGTAAATAATCAAAATGTTTGTCCATCTCTAGGTTAACCTAAACAGTTGTTTCACATTAGTAGTTGTATCATCATTTGCATTTTTTAAATAATATTTTAATTTAATAAAGTGTGAGAAATCCAGGTTGCCTGTGTGCCATTTTATCAGGCTCCAGATATGCAGCGAACCAAGTGTCAAAGATGTAAAATAAAGTTAAGCAAAGCTGGCAGAGAAATTAATTTGCCAGTGTGAAATCAATCATGTAATGGGTGGATGGTAGTTTTTTAAGCATTTAAATATTAAAAGTATACTAATAAGTAGTGGATCCACATTTATCACTTAAGTGCATGATGTGGCGCTGATTTTACAGATATTTTAAAATAGCGTCACTCTATTTTTATGTTTGTAAAGTGCTTTTCCACCAGACGGTGCTGCTGTATTCAGAATCAGAACATGCTAATCAAAAACCACAGGTCTTTTACACTGTACATTTCCTGAGAGAAATTTGTTAATGAAACAATGAAGTTTCTTTCTAAGGACAATATTTAATGTTCATTAAAGTTGGATCTGGCTTTTGATCCTCCCTCTCCTCTTCTTTTTTGAAAACTAAAATATGATCACCCTATCTCCGTATAATTTCGCATGTGGGCCGAAACATACACATAGACGTGAAAAACCATGATAAATGTCCTGAATGGATCCAGGGCTGAACTGTGGTCAGGTGGGCTCATCTGCTTCAGTAACCTTCATGGAAATGGACTTTCACAGCAGAGTTAAGGGTTTAGACAGACAAATAATACACCCAGAACTATCACCACATTTCTTAAGCTAAACAAAGAAGCATAGCTTTCTGATGCTATAATGTTCTTTAATAAATGATGCATGTCTTCGTAATAATCTTTACAGAGACAATGGATATATACTTAAACCTTAAGGAGGGGTGTTTTTAGCAACAAATCTATTGTCTGCTCTGCATTGTAATTAGTATTATGTAATACCGTAATTACCAATTACATAATGAATGAAGGGTTCCTTAAACCATTACCTCATTAAACAGGCATTAGAGAAAAGTTTCCATCATCTCCTAAAACAAACGAGAACATTTAATGTAATCTTTAGATGTGTGGGCGGCTTTCATAGCATCCTGGTTAGAGAAAATAGAAACTTTTCAGTTTGCAACATTGTGACTGGAAAAAAAAAAAAAAAAAACGGAAAGTAGCTGAGACAATAATCAGACAGGAGATTAAAAATAGCATCCTGTTCAAAACATCCTTAATTAATCATGCATTATTAATATTCAGTTGAGTTTGAGACTGATTATGAGTAATCTTTTAATTAAATGATGCCTAAACAAGAATTCATTATCAAAATTTGTCTCAAAATACAGCAGGAACTTCTGAGACAAAAATATATATTTATTACAATGCAGCTTTTCAAGTCAAATCCAAAGAAGTTTAATGGTGACACAGAAGCTTTTCACAACAGCAACAATATGAGTTAATATAATTGTAAGGACTTGCTCAGACACCAAAACACACAATGTCATATGTAAGATGCACACAATGTCATATGTAAGATGCGCACAGCAAACAAATGTATGAAACATATTTTGGAATAAAGATGGAGGAAACATCTACTACATGTCCAATATCAATGGAATTGGAAAAGAAACACTCCACTTGTGTGATTCCTTTTCAAATTGTTGCTTTTGCCCTATAGATGGACAACAGTGCAGTGCAACATGTAGATGAGTTTGCAGCGGTTTAAAATGAAAACTCCTTGATGAATTTGTTTCTTAGAAACACACAGCTTTTCCACTTCACAAGGCATTATATTGATGTACTGTAGACGTGTGGATTACTTGTGGAATATTGTGATGTTTTTATCAGCTGTTTGGACTCTCATTCTGACGGCACCCATTCACTGCAGAGCATCCACCAGTGAGCAAGTGATGCAATGCTACATTTCTCCATATCTGTTCCCGTTAAGAAACAAACTCATCTACATCTTGGATGGCCCGAGGGTGAGAACATTTTCAGCAAATTTTCATTTTTGGGGGAGGAACTTTTCCTTTAAAGCAGACTTTGCATTGCTCAGAACTGATTGTCATAGTGGGAGAATGTGTACACTCTTGACAGCAGTCTCTCTGGGAGGAAGTCGCGTGGGGATCTGTCTGTACGGTCATCCTCTAGCGAACAGCTCACGGATAAACAAACACATCTGCACTGCGGTCGACTCCAGCTCTTATCAGTTTGAGGAGCAGAAGACAGTGATGATGAAAGTCATCTCGGTGTGGGGTGTGAGATGCTCTTACCAGTGGCGGCTCGTGGGTTTTAAAATAGAGGAGGCACACTAATTGTATTGGTCTGGGATCCCTCTGAAATTAATTGTGAATTTTATTAACATTAAATCGTCCTCCTCCCATTTTCACCTTAAAATTATGCCTCCCCCGACGAGCCGCCACTGGCTCTTACATGGATGATGTAAGATGAAATCTTATGCAAAGAGCTCAAACTTCAGATCCCAGGCCTCCACTATCTCATCTGATTGAAGAGTCTCATGTGAAGTTGCCAGAAACATCCTCAGATCTAAAGGAAAGAGGATAGACTATGAAAGCTTGTCTCTGCCACAGGACTGAAACAAAATAAAAATGGCAGTTGTGACTTTTTTTCCCATGATTCTGAGTTTATATCTGGCGATTCTGACTTTTTTCTCAGAACTGCAAATTATAAACTCAGAATTCTGAAATATAACCTCAGAATTGTGAGAGAAAAAAAGTCACAATTGCAAAGAAGAAAAGTCCGGATTGTGAGATAAAAAGCCGCAATTGCTGTTATTATTATTTCACTTTTTTATCCATTGGTGGAACCAAAAAATAGAATTGCAAGATGTAAATTCAGAATTGTGAGAATTAAACTCGGTCCAAATTATGAAATAATGTGTCCATTTGATGCGCAATTCAGAATCTTGTCGGAAATAGTAGGTCATCTGGGAACTTTTTGCCTATTATTTTATGAATACTGTGAATTTGGGCGTACTACTTTCACATACTGTTTTTGGTCTTCTATATATTAGGAAAGCATGTGATTTTGGATAGAGCCATATAATAGTAGGCTATATGAAGTTGTTTTGCTAGCATTCGTAAGGCATCAGGCCACCAGAGGCGTCAGAAACACATCAGTGGCCCTCAGCGTGTATCATGTGACATGATGCAGGTACCTGTCCGCCTCCAGACTCTGAGAAGGTTCCAGCTCATTCATCATCATCATCATCATCATCATCTCAGTGTCAGATGAGCTCTGATGTGCACATGTAGCTGCTCTCTCATCAGTCTGAGTGTGGATGTCGTCTGCACTCCTGCAAAGATGAGCATGATGACAGATCATTTTGCATACTCTTTTACATAATATTGTCACTGCTTACATAATATTGCATTTTGCATAATAGATGATGTCTAATTAATTAGCAACGATCTCAAAGGCAAGCATCAATATTGTATTGCTTAAATTGGTTTAACCCATTCTTTTGTAGTTTTAGATTTTAAGAAAAAAAAATCATACTATATTTATTAAAAACCTCTGCTGAAAATGACTTGTATAGTGGTCAATCAGTGGCATGATGACAGACATTTCAAAGAAAAATTAAGAAAAAGCAAGCAATCAAATAATCACTTGAAATCTATCCATGCAATTAAGTTGTTAAATGCATAGCAGGTTTATAGTAAACTAAAATTGTTGCCATAAAAACTTTAGTTAATTGAAATAAAATAAACCTTAACTGAAATAAAAAATATATATATATATAAAAAAACGTAAATGTACTTTAAACAAATTAAAATTTTTCTCATTTTTATAATTTGTAATAAAAAATAAAAAAAAATTTATAAACACTATAGACAAATTTAAAAGGAAAAAAAATTACTGAAACTTTAACCAAACAAAATGAAAACAGAAAATATAAAAATAAAAACTGAATCAAAATATGAATAAAAACTCTAATGGTGTCTCAGTTATAATAAGTAACATTGTCGCAAAGATCTACGGCAATGCTTATTCAAATTGTAATAATTATTTTTAGGATCGCTATGATTAAACATGAGCATACTGCCGTTATGTGCCTGTACTGAATTAGTCCAGATGCATGAAACAGATTTATTTGTGCTGCTCACGGTGAGGTCGAATATTAAATGCTCACTCATCAGTCTGTTAGTTCAGGTGTCACAGTGACTGACAGAATGACAAACTGCTGTGCACATGAACCAAACGATCTGGTGCAACTCACATTTTTCCTGTTGACAGGAGAGATTCTGCTACAGGTAGGATGGCACTGGATTCTCTGTTGTTCTGTGTCGACCTGAAAATGAAAAGTGAAAGTTCAATGTGATGCAGGTATCGAACTGTAAAATGTCTGAAGCCTTTTCTTCTTTTCCCTGCAGCTGTCAAAGTGAAATATTCACTTCAGCAAAACAGCTTGTTAGGGGGACAGGCAAAACAATCGACCTTAAAACAAAGAGATGCCTTATTGTAAAAATCCTGCTCATTAGTGGATGCCTTTTCAGTGTTGCCAATTAAGAAAACCTTTCCTGTTGTATGAATACACTGTTTCAGTATCTAAAGTGGACATTTAAGTCACACTTAAAATGTTATTACACTAGTTAAAATATCAAACCAAGTGACGTTTATTTAAAAGAAAGTTGGTATAAGCACAACTTTTCAAACTTAAACTGACATTATGCATCCACTAAAAAATCATTGCAACAAAAATGAGTAGTTCTGAGAAAAGCTTTTAAGCATTTCAGAAATATTAGTGCAGCATTTGAGTAAAGCTGCTAATTGGCTTGATATAATACAACAACATTCATACATTTGAATTGTGGCCACTGCATATTAAGAGCGAATACACAGCTTGAATTCCCTGAGGTCATGTAATAGTTTTGAAGTGGATGAAGGGTGGTGGTGGAGGAGAAGAGATTCGAACTAAATCAGAGAACGAGAGGAGAGACTGCAGATACTCACTCATACTCCTCTGGACACATGCTTACAAATGCAACGGGGCTGCAAAACATACAGACAGCAGAGTGAGAAAATCTCATAGCTGTCAACAAACCTGATGAGAGCTGATCACACGTGGGCATTACTTGGCCTTGTGAACTTTTCACATTTACACTACTTCAATTTGTCTACTAAAAAGGTACAAAAGTGTATATGCATCACAAGAAATCAAATCAAAAAATCTTTTCCCCTAAACCATTAAGAATATTTATCATTTGTAACACAAATCACCAAATCACTATTCATTATGTGGTACAATTATTTTAAACATTTTTAGACAATTATTACATAAATAATAATAGCATTAAAAAATACGTATTGCTTTATTCAGCGATATACAAGCGATATTTCCATTCACATCATCATGTCTCATATTTCATCTCAAGTTCTTCAGTGTCACTGTTTTCTTGTTGATAAACAAATACACTAATCTTTGAAGAATTTCAGTACTGCCAAAATTATTGATTGTGGTGGAAATTAGACTATAACTGAGGGAAATTCAGAATATGTGTGAAATAATAAAATAAAATAAAATAAATAAATAAATAAATAAATAAATAAAATAAATTAATAAATAAATAAATTAATTAATTAATTAATTAATTAATTAGTTAATTAATTAATTAAATTAAATTAAATTAAATTAAATTAAATTAAATTATTGATTGTGGTAGAAATGACACCATAACTGACGGATAGTCGTAATTTGTGTGAAGTAAAAAAAATAGATATATTGATTGTGGTGGAAATGACACCGTAAGTGAGGGGTAGTCGTAATTTTAAAGAAAAGAAAGGAAAAGAAAAGATATAAAATAAATAATATAAAATAAAATAAACTTAAATTAAATTAAAAATTGCTGATTGCAATGGAAATGACACCATAACTGAGGGATAGCTGTAATTTGGGAAAAATCTCATTAAAAAAATCATCCAAGAAATATAAATTTATGATTATTGCACTGTTTAGATCATTGTTAAAATATATATTTTCTAAATATATATATAATGGATTTTCATAGTTTAACATTAAACAGCTGGGTCTGGGACAATAAAGAATATTGCAAAACATGAAAATAATCTAAAAAGTAGCAAAAATAAATTAAAGCAAAAAAGTTTTAATTAGCATGTTTAATTTGAGGTTTAAAAGGGCAAAAGCAACTGTAGTTGACAAAACACCCATATGCAGTCACTCATACAATGAATCAGGACAAGTAATAATGACACTGACTCGACACAAAACTGCTATTGTCTGTGCTCTGACATTGCAACAGCCAGTGAGAACAGCTGGTTTATTTCAATATTAAAGACTGCCGTGAACATGATAAATGTCCCGTCTCTTCATTTCCCCCACAATCTCACTAAACAGACACCTGACTGCTTTTGTAATTAAATTCACATCCACGAGAGAGAAGCAGTATTTGCGTGTTGATGTTAAAGCGGAAGCTTTGGAATTACATGAATGAACGGCCTCCAGCATTCGAATGACACATGAATAGACCTTTAGTAATTAATGAACTTCTCAGCAAAACAGAAGCTGAGAAACATGTTTCCCATGAGGCCGAGCGATGACAGGAAGAAGTCGAGTTACCAGGACATAAATATATGAAGTATAATACTGTTTATACTTGCACTTTTTAAACAAGAATTATAGGCCGATAAAAATCTGGAGATCTCAAAAAGATCTTGAATATTTGCACTAGGAAAACTCACGTCTCTGAATGCTCTTCCTCCAGGATGGTCTGCACGGGCAGGTAGCCGAGCCGAGGGTGTTTGATGAAGTACTTCTTTGAGCGGAACTTGTTTTTCAGCACCTTGGTGAAGTCACGCACATCTTCTCCTGAGGTGGTCTGTAACAGAGAGGCTATAGGGAAATGTTCTGTTGTGCATGAAGAATTAGAGTGGCAGGGACTGGAGTGTTTAGGCTTAGAAAAATCAGAAAAAAAAATCCTAACAAAATAAAATATTAATGCACCTACATACACACACACAATAAAGTAGATATACAGTGGGTACGGAAAGTATTCAGACCCCCTTAAATTTTTCACTCTTTGTTATATTGCAGCCATTTGCTAAAATCATTTAAGTTAATTTTTTTTCCTCATTAATGTACACACAGCACCCCATATTGACAGAAAAACAAGACTTATATTCTAAAATTTAATTAAACATAAAATATATAGTTATTAAATTTGATTATAATATTATGAAATAATAATCAAAATATTTTTAAAAATTAATTTAAAAAATATAAAAGATTTTCCAAATGATTTAGGGTGGTGTAACACCTGCACTATTCCCTCCCTAGTTTTTGAAGCATTTGCCACAATGAACCATCTGAAAACACAACCAAACTCAAGCGTCTTCCAGATGCTCACAGGGGTGCAGTACTCCACCATTGGATAGCTGAGATGATAGTCCTTGGAAATCCTTCCCGAGAAAAAACATGTCTGACACACGTTGTAGTTGAAGTGTTTCAGACTTCGATACCTACAGGATTAACAGATGTTTAACACTACAACAGCTACGAACTTTGCAACACTGACACTGTCATTGAACTAAACTGAATCAACACTGAACTAAAATGAGTTGAACAATAACACTATTGTCTTCTGAAGTGCTGCTTATAGCTTACTTTGAATTTGTTTCATAATTTAGGAATTTTGCAATATTAATGCTTTTATTTTCCTGTGTGAAGCTTCTCTAAAACAATCTGTATTGTATAAAGCGCTATATAATTAAATGTGACTTGACTTTTATGACACTGTCCACACAAATAAGATACACATTGGTGAACCATTACTTAATTTTTAAAAACAAATGCACAAATATCATGTTCTCTGGACTGAGAACTGTTAGATAAGATATGCATGACTTCTCAATTTATGGGAAAAATTGCAAACTTGTTGTCCATTCTGGCATGTACATGTTTATTTATTTTAATAATATATTTTGTTATAGAATTGTATATTTCAACACTGTTTATATATTTAATTTTAATGTTTATTGTAAAAAAATAATTAAATCACAGATTTCAGGGTTTTAAAATTATGTTTAGACACATTCCACTATGTATAATAATAATAATAATAATAATAAAAGTAAATGTGTTTTTATTATTGTTTTTATTAATAATGTATTTAATAATAATAATAATAATAATAATAATAATAATAAAGACATTATTAATAAAAACAATAATAAAAACACTTTTACTTTTACTTTTATTATTTTTTTTTTATTATTATGATACACATAGTGGAATGTGTCTAAACAATTTTAAAACCCTGAAATTTGTGATTTAATTATTTTTTAACAATGAACATTATAATTAAATATATAAACAGTGTTGAAATATAAAATTCTATAACAAAATATACTATTAAAATAAATCAAATAATACAATTAATAACAATAATAACAATAATAACTATAATAATAATAAAGTTATCATTGTTATTTATTATTTTACTGTATAATTTAATAATAATAATAATAATAATAGCTATTAATAGCTAAAATGCTATTTTGAGGTTGACAAACAACATTGTCTGAAGATTATGCACCTCCTTTGCTGAAGAAAATGACATTTTAAGAGTTTCTGTCTACTTCACTTTGTTTACCTGAAGCCCACCATGGGACACTCCTTACAGATGTTGCATTTGGCCTGATGTTTGGCGGTTTCTGCAGCGGCGACTCTGTGAAGGACAGGCAACCAGACCATCGACTGCGGCTCCAAATGCATCCAGTCCACAAACTGCTGTACCTCAATGACATCAACACGGCCCACCTGAACCCCCAGACGACAGACAAACCTTTCATTCATAACCGCAATGCACTGCATGACACACTATAATGGAGCTGTCTGAGTCTAAAAGCACTCAGATGGTCTATTTATCATTTTAGAAGCGTATTCAACTACATCCCAAAAACTATAATATCCCATCACAACCTTATTAGCCCGAGGGCAAGGGATCCATTAGCAATTTTGAAGTGAAGCAAATGGGGCCAATTGTGATCATTTGTGTCTCCCCCGTGACATTAAAACTGCTACTACTGTTATGCATCAATTACAGCGGGCCAGTTAAGGCAGGACTATCAAGAGTCTTTCATTACATGCAACATTAAATGAAAAGAGCTCCACTGTGACCCAAGTAAAGCAGTGAAGTATTGGAGGCTCCGTCCAGGGCGGATTTACAAATACTCCATTATACCAGCACATGTGGTTCACATCATAAAGCACTCCATCATGTGATATTATGGGTACGCGTGCGCACAAATCAAGTGGATTTCATTTAAATATCTCTCGGTAGCTTGTGCGTCAGGTGTCGAACCGAGCGCTAAGCGTCTGAAAGTGGTGATGTAAATCCCCTGGCAGGCCTGCCACTCTTATAACTGAGCTTATCATTTATTTATATGTCAGAACTCAGTGATGTGTAATGATGAGCCCCTATCCCCAAACAAACAAGTCTTCAGCAGCTCCCTATAGGAATACATAATGTCTCACAAACCTGAATTATGTATCATAGAAACCTGTTCATTAATTTGCATGTCAGAATTTTTGTTAAACCTTGTAATTTTTTAATGCATGCATGTGTTTTTTCAATTCCTCAGTAAATAAAGTGGAGATTTTGTTCTGGTCATATAATGAGGTCCAATGGGGAAAAAAATAAAAAATCTTGGACATCAACCAGATGAACTATTTATTGCGCAGATGTTTCTTGGCCTTGAAAGAATCTGATGAGAAATGTTTGAGTTCATACTGAGATCTCTGATTTTACAAGTGCACAGTTTTGGCAAATCTGAGTTTAAAGTCGGTTTAAAATGTTGATATTTCAAATGTGAGATTGATAGACTTGTTCTCAGCAAGCTTGTTAAATCAATCTAAAACTATTAAAACATTTTGCTAATTGAAATAATGCTAAAATAAAATAAAATACAAATATTAGACAACAAAAATAAGTTAATGAAATGAGTTTAGGTTGAAGCACTAAAATAACTAACTGGAAATAAATAAAAAATAAAACAGAACTAAATCGTAATGTTTAAAAACGAACTAAAAACTATTAAAAATGACAAAAGCACATAACAAAATCACTAAAAACTAAACTAAAATGAAAATATAAAGCTAATTCAAAAAGAACCCATAATAGTCTATAAAAATATAAAAATAACTAAAATAACATTGGTTCTCATAAGAAAAATCTGACTAATTTGTCTCCATTTGACCTCAGTTTGATCTCAATGCTTTGGCAATTTACTGAAATAAGTTTAGGTTGAAGCACTAAAATACCTAGCTACAATTAAATAAAACATAAATTGAAAAAACTAAAACTGAAACTGAAGTAAATTAAACGTCAATAGTAATTTAAAAAAAACTAATAAATATGGCAACAGGACATAAAATGACTAAAAATTAAGCTAAAATTAAAATGATAACTGATCATATAAAAATAAAAGCTAATTCAAAATATTAATAAAACTATGTAAATAATACTAAAATCAAGAGAAAAATCTGACTCTTAAGTCTCCATTTGACCTCGATTTAATCTCAATGCCAAGGCAACTTACTGAAATATATTAAAGTTGGAGCACTTAAAAGACTAGGTAGAATTAAATAAAACATAAACCAAAACTAAAATTAACAAAACAAAAGAACATAAAATGACTAAAAATTCAACTAAAATTAAAATGATAACTGAAAATATAAAAACAAAAGCTAATTCAAAATATTAATAAAACTATAACAGTATATAAATAATGCTGAAATAACACTGTTAGGATGTTAGGATACTCATAGGTCTTCATTTGATCTGATTAAAAAAGTTATGAAGGGAGATATCATCTCGTTTTTTAGCCTACAGTAGTGTTAACTCACATATTGAAAGCAGCTACGGACACTGGGCTCCATGTTACTCCCTCCAAATGCGGCGGCCTCCCCGAGCTGGTGTGGGATTTGGATGCTGTTGTGTAGCAGCAACGCCAGCTGCCTCTGGTTACAGACACCTGCAGCGTCGGCCGCCTGAGCGAACAGATCTGTGAAGGACAGCAGGAGCGAAACTCAAAGAACATCACAGGATGAGACCAGGAGGGAGATTTTAGACTTAAGATCCAATTTATAAATGTCCTTGTAGGAGCCACAGCAAGGACAGTGTTGCATTCAATTCCCAGTAGGTCTGAGACAGTGAAATCAAAGTTTGCAGTGAAATTGTGCACAGACATTAAAGCGAAGGAAAGAAGCCAGGGTTTCACAACATAATTTAATTCATTTATAAATTGAGAGCAGGATAGAATATTTTATGCCACATATATTCAGTATCAAAGCACTTGCATTTGTACTTATCCTTTAGAGGTCCTTTTGAAAGAGAAAATTTAAGCATGACTTAGTAGGAATAGTTTACCCAAAAATGAAAATTTGCTGAAAATGTATTCACCCTCAGCCCACCCAAGATGTAAATGAGTTTGTTTCTTCATTTGGAGTAATTTAGCATTCCATCACTTGCTCACCAATGGACCCTCTGCAGTGAATGGGTGCCGTCAGAATGAGAGTCCAAACAGCTGATAAAAACATCACAATAATCCACAAGTAATGTAAGGTATCCACAAACTATGTGTTTGTAATAAACAAATCCATCATTAAGACCTTTATAACTTCAAAGAAGTTATATATGTGACCCTGGAACACAAAACTAGTCTTAAATCGCTTGGGTATATTTTTAACAATAGCCAAAAAAACTTGTTGATTTTTCTTTTATGCCAAAATTCATTAGGATATTACGTAAAGATCATTTTCCATGAAGATATTTTGTAAATTTCCCTACATCAATAGAAAATTTACCCTTATGACTGGTTTTGCGGTCCAGGGTCACATATGAGTCCTTTATCCATAATATTGCTTTCTCCATTAAAAAAAAATAATCTCGTCTGATTCAGGAGAGAAATATGCATAGATCAATGGTGGATTTGTTTCTTACAAACATGCAGCTGTTGGCTTCACAAGATGTTAACTGATGGACTGGAGTGGTGTGGATTATTGTGATGTTTTTATCAGCTGTTTGGACTCTCATTCTGACGGCACCCATTCACTGCAGTGCATCCATTGGTGAGCAAGTGATGTAATGTTACATTTCTCCAAATCTGTTCCGAAAATCAAACTCATCTACATCTAGGATGGCCCGAGGGTGAGTACATTTTCAGAAAATTTTCATTTTTGAGTGAACTATTCCTTTAAGTGTCTAAACATGTTTAAGGGCCACTGTATTACAGACAAGACCCATACAGACCTGTCATAGACTTTTAGCAGCCAGTTGAGACACAGATCCACACACAAAGGCACATTAACCAGATCCGGATGCACCTGCTGAAGTTCACGGTAGACTGTGCAGAGACAGTTTATGATGCCTGGAATCTCCAGTAGCTGCCCATTATGCGTGAGTTTGTGTTGATCAAAGACACTCTGGGCGATGCTGAGCTCCAAAAGGTCCACTGAAACAGACAGACAAATTTCATCTCCACTCATTTCTGCCTCCACAATGAATTCCATTCAGCGCATTTTAATGAAAGTCACCAGTGCGTAACTCATCCGTTGGTGTGTAATGAAAATGCCGTACTGAAAAGGCAACAAAAAATTATATTTCTTATCAGCATGCATCAGATTTGCAACCAATTATACGTTTCAACAACTACCCTTTCTCAACATTACCCACATCCGAAGATATGAAGCAAAAAACAGCTGCTGTCTGTTACTAAAAACCCCATCAGGCTAACCTGACTGAAGGCTATTTCTGCACAGCTTGTACTGTACTAATGTTGTCAGCGGGTGGCTTTCCGGCTCTAATGCTCTCAAAACTCCTACTGCAGATCAAAGGCTCATAGTTAGTGTACCAGAAACGTCTTGACAAAATTAGCAGATAGAGCTCAAGATTGCTTGGTTAAAATTGTCTTTGTCTTCTACAGTAATCTGTTTACTTCCAAAAGTCATTTCGAGTGAGAAGTGATGAGCGGTTTTTCACATTGACAGTACTTTGCAATGCAATGATAAATGTTTAGTACAAATCCCCAACAGAAGAACCAATGAACTTTTTTTTAGGAAAGTAAGAAGTATAAGACTTAAATGATAAGTTATCACTCACAGCAAAGGGCTTTCTGTAGCCGGCGGCTCTTCATCGCTGTGCGGTAAGCGGAGAAACGCACATGGCTCAGATCAGCTGCATATTGAGGGTAAACCATAAAGGCTGGATGTGAATATTATTAATAAGAAAAGTCATAGTTCTCAAATTCAAATAATGAGCAAAATGTAAGAAAGCATGCATACTGCACATTTTGAATGTTTAGTGAAATACACAGAGAGAAAGACAGAACACTTGATTGACCGGAACAAGAACAAACCCATTGTTTGAAATAACTGTGTCATCTTTGGATGATCCCACGAGGTGGTCTGCTGCTCATGACTGAAAGACAATTAATAATAACTAACATCAATTCACCTTAAAGGAATGTGCCATGGAAAATGTATTTTGGTTTCTGTCAAGCGGAAGAATCAAACTGCCAGAAAGATTTGGACAGTTTCTCAACACTTATTTAAAGGAGCCTTTTTTTTTTAATAAGAAATCAATCCTTTTATTCTGTAAGGATGCATTAAATTGATCAAAAGTGACATTAAAGACATTTATTATGTTGCAAAAAGATTTCTATGTCAAATTATGTTGTTTTGAACTTTCTATTCATCAAAGAACGAAAAAAATATTAAGCGGCACAACTGTTCTCATCATTTGTAATAATAATAATCAGCATACTAGAATGATTTCTGAAGGAAATTATTGTAATACATTTTTAGTAAGGGTGACTGCAACTCGATTCAAATTTGATGAATAGATTCATTCTGATGCAAAACTGAGCACATGGGAAATCACACGAAGAGCATGAGGTGTCACAGCAGAGATGAGAATGTATGAAACAAAACTCACTTGATATAATAAGGAACGCCGTTATGAAAAACAGCTCTTTGCCAAGGGAACTGAACGGAAACTGGTTGGGAGACAGAAGGTTTCAAAGATAAAGTCATGACATTTGAATAGCTTTCACCCAATACAGTTTTTATTGTATAGTGGAAACAAATGAAAAAGTATTTGTGACAAATCAGAGTTTCCCCACTTTTTGACCAGTGATTTTTCAGAACTTTTTCAGATGTTTCCAGCTGACTGAATACATATTTTTTATGGGAAATTGCACTCCAAAAGAGCAATTTCTAGCCAATGAAACACTTCAGAGTTGAGTATAACTAAACAAATGTACATTACCGTTCAAAGGCTTTTTTATTGTTTTTGAAAGAAATTTCTTATGTTCATTTATTTGATCAAAAATACAGTAGAAATGGTTGTTTTGGAAAATATTATTACAATTTAAAGTATATTTTAAAGTGTAATATATTCCTGTGATCAAAGCTGAATTTTCAGCATCATTACTCCAGGTTTCAGTGTCACATGATCCTTCAGAAATCATTCTAATATGCTGACTTGCTGCTCAAGAAACATTTCTTTTTATTATCAAAGCTGAAAACAGTTGTGCTGCTTAATATTTTTGTGGAAAACATGATTTTTTTTTCTTCGATGAATAGAAAATAACAGCATATATTTGAAATTGAAATCTTTTGAAACATTAAAAATGTCTTACTGTCACTTTTGATCAATGTTTTTGCATCCTTGCTGAATAAAAGTACTAAAAGAAATATCTAACCGACCCCAAACATTTGAACGGCAGTGTATATTCACTACAGAAATTACTTTTAATTAATTCACACAAACATGTTCCAGGCCTAAAAATCACCATTTTAGAATTAAAAAGATTTTCTATGACTATGGGAATACTGACGAATGCATAAAAAAACGACTTACCAGACAAGAAGTCATGGGAGAAATGTCTCTTATCCGTTTGAGAGCATTGCAACTGCTGGTGCTGATTACCCACAATCCCCTGATAAGATTTTGAAAAAGAAAAATATTCTCAAACAAGCAAGATTGAAAGATTATGACTACACCAGATGGCAAGATAAAAAATGATGCCTAACATCTTACTGTGCTATCAGACCATAATGCGAAACATACCCCTCCAATGGAGACATAATGGTAGCTCAGATCAGAGGGAAATTACAGTGCTTTAAAGGCTTTTTCATCCTATGAGACGACTAAGCAGGGGGCAGTCTGGAGAAAAATAAAGACATTGTTCTGAGAATATGAGAAAGTAGTCGCTGGTACTTCACTTCAGAAATGACCAGATGCTCATTATCCAACACGCCTGACTCCAAGAGTCTGTGGAGACACATCTCTGCCAAAATATAATGAGTGCCCTTTTCATCTTGTGTGACAGACAATGCCACATCCCAAAAGCACAAATGGTGCAAGTCTTTCAGTTACATTAATACAACTATTACATGAAAACCCAAGATGCTCACTTGGGGTGAAAAATTGTGTTGTTCGAGCTCCAAAAATGAGTTAGCAACAACCTGTCTGTGTTGGTGAAACAAGGCCCTAGAGTGTCATTGGGCAGGTAGCAGCTTAATTATCTATGTTCTCCAGCTGCCCAGATCAATACGTAGGGTCAATATTTCTGCCCACAGGATCCTCAAAACAACATGACAGTCACACACTCATCAAGCTACGGGATAAAGGAGCAATCAAAAACAAACTGGACTCCGTGTGGTTTCAGTGATCCTAATGCATGATTAAAAATAATCGACTCTTCAAGGTCAATGCTGGGGTTTGAATGCATCTTACGAGCATTTCAGAGTGCGATGCCAGCCGGCTCAAATGATCTGTTGCCCATGTGGCACAAATTGGCATCTTTATAGCTATTATGTGGGCTAGTAAGAAATATTCTAAACCTGAAGTGTAAAATAATCTAAAATTTTAGCAAATGACAGAATTAAAGCAATAGTTTACCCAAAAATAAAAATCTGCTGAAAATGTACTCACCCTCAGGCCATCCAAGATGTAGATGAGTTTGTTTCTTCATTTGGAGTAATTCAGCATTACATCACTTGCTCATTAAATGGATCCTCAGCAGTGAATGGGTGCCGTCAGAATGAGAGTCCAAACAGCTGATAAAAACATCACAATAATCCACAAGTAATCCACACCACTCCAGTCCATCAGTTAATGTGTTATAAAGTGGAAAGCTGTGTGTAAGAGTGTAAGAAACATATCCAACATTAAGGCATTTTAACTTTAAACCTTAAAGGGGTCATATGATGCTTTTTTAAAGATCATTATTTTGTGTATTTGGTGTAACAGAATATGTTGACATGCTTTAATGTTCAAAAAACACATTATTTTTCAAATACTGTACATTATTGTAGGTCCTCTATGCCCCGCCTCTCTCAAACGCTTCGTTTTCTACAAAGCCCCCTCCTT
>NW_015627738.1:1312542-1330829 GCF_001515625.1 Sinocyclocheilus rhinocerous
ATAGTGTGGTAGATATGTGGGGGCGTGTTAGAATGAGCCGTTTTAGGGGGGCGTGGCAGAGTCTTAACTTTGATAAAGAATATCTCTTTGGTTTTGAGACTTTAGTCTTTGCAACTTTAGGGATCTTATCTATGCACAATCAGCTTGTAACACTCCAAAGAGAAAGGAAAACTTGAAATCGCATCATATGACCCCTTTAAACTTTAACTTAAACTTCTAACTTTAAATAACGCTTCCTCCAGTGAAAAAGTCCATCACCTGTTGTCCTCTCACATTAAAGCTATCTTGAACTGTTTTTGCTTGTAAGATGTGCTTGATCTATGCATATTTCTCTCCTGATTCAGACGAGATGACTTTTCCACTGGAGGAAGCAATATTTTGGATAGAGGAGTATTATTTTAACCAGAAGCAACAGCTTGAAGTTACAAACTTCTTAATGATAAACATGTTTATTACAAACATGTAACCTTAATTGATGGACTGGAGTGGTGTGGATTACATGTGGATCATTGTGATGTTTTCATCAGCTGTTTGGACTCTCATTCTGACGGCACCCATTCACTGCAGAGGATCAATTGGTGAGCAAGTGATATTATGTTAAATTTCTCATAATCTGTTCAAATGAAGAAACAAAGTCATCTACATCCTGGATAACCTGAGGGTGATTAAATGATTACTCTTTTAAGCAGACCTTTCATATGAATACATTTATTTACATTTAGCATGACCATGGATGCATACAGCTTAAAGAGTCTGCAATGTATTTCGGATGGTGTTGTGCCCATTACTGCACATCTCAGAGTTTAACCAATGTAACTCCATCTTGACCCTGATGTTTGACGTTGTATGAGCAATAGGCAGCATGGTCTGATGGCCTTGCGCGTATGCAGTCCTCTACCTAATCTGACCTGGTGGAACCGTTCAATCAAACAGATGCATTTACTCACATGAGACGGTTTGCTGACATATTTATTGAAATGCCCTTGTACAGTCAAATCTGAGTCTGATCTTTCACTGGATCTGCCTTATTCTATTCAAGGCTAAAATTACAAAGAAAATGTCATATTTGATCATCACATGAGACATGAGGGATGAGCTATCTGTCACATATCATAACAGTTGTATAACAGTTTTAAGTCTGTGGAGGTCAAACTGGAATAAAAAGGAAGACTAGAGGGTGAACACACTGACATCTGTAGTATTAGAGTAAATTTTCTCTCTTCTCTCAAAAACAATGGTAGAAAACTAATCGTAATAATTAATATTCTCAAATAGATGCTTATCATATACCTAATTGTTGAACAGTAAAGCATGTCATAAAAAACAAATAATAACAGAGTTTATAATAAAAAAAAGTTCCTAAAAACAAAAAAAGACACAAATTCTGGCTTATATAGAAAGGTGATCATTTTAGGCTTAAATTGAAATCAGGCATTAAAAGATTTTGAAGAACATTTCTGAAACGAGAAATAGAAAACGTATAGGCTACTCATTCAGAAAAAAAAAAAAATTATAAACAATGAAAATTAATTTTGGTTTATTTTAATTACTCATCATTACTAAATGTAAATGTCAACATTTATTTACTATTATTAAAATAAAAAAATTGTAATGTTACAATATTTATTGGACCTGATTAATAAATACTGTAACAAATGAATTGCTCATTATTAGTTACTTTTAGTAATTGCATTAACTAACGGGGGCCGCATTTTAAAGCCTTGCCATATTTTTTTATTTGAACTCACAATATTTTCCACGTTCTCCAGCACACAGTTGGCCATGCTGTGTTCCTCAGAGTGCCAGCTCTCATTCTCCATCTCAGCCAGGCCTAGGTCCAGTTGGTTCATGGCTTGTTGGAGGTCCTGAAGTTTCCCCAGAGCCCAGTCAACCTCGTGCTGCCAGCTGGCGGCCTGAGTACTGAACCGCTCCCAGTGCTGCTGAACCTCAAAGGCCTGGTCCTGAACCGCTTGAGCCAGCTGACGAATCTTCTCCTCCTGGACTGTCTCTGCTGAAAGTTAAAGGCAGCATCAGTCAAATGACCTCAAACGAGATGTTCTAAGTCATCATCTCATCTCATCTCATTTTAAAGTGATTGTTTAACTCCAATGTAGCATCTTTTTTAGCGATCTGTAGGTTTCTGCATACCATGACGTAATAGCACACGCACATCACGGAGACGTCTGCATTTACATCTGCAAGATGCATTTTTTAGAGTGTTTGCTCATCTGCAATACATCTATAGGACTATTAGATGTCAAATAGATTTTTAGAAGATGTCTTTAAGAAGCTTATTATTTAAAATGTATGTAAAACTGACGTCTGAAAGAATCAGATGTTTGTACGATGCTTTCCAGATGAAGCGATCTTTAATAGACATCTTGCAGACGTGCGTGTGCTATTTGGGATTACAGTAGATAACATCAGTAAATTCAAGCATCTTCAAGCTATGATTAGTGGAGTAGCACGATCGCTGTTTAAAGGGGTCATATGATGCGGTTTCAATTTTTCCTTTCTCTTTGGAGTGTTACAAGCTCTTGGTGCATTAAGAAGATCTGTAAAGTTGCAACGACTAAAGTCTCAAATCCAAAGAGATATTCTTTATAAAAGTTAAGAGTCAGCCACACCTACCTAAAACGGCTCGTTCTAACACGCCCCCACATATCTACATCACGATGTGGGAAGATTTGCATAACAAATACATCAACTTCGCGCTGTGGATCGCCAGATCGGCTTTCACCGTGGACGAAGCGGAGTCCAGCCCGGGGTCGTCACATGTGGTTGCCGCAAGCCGCCCGCCGCCGCTCACTCAAGCTGGCCTCTGCTCACTCTAGGCCTCCGACTACAATGCCGGCTGTTCTGACTCACAGACTGTAAGTACGTTTTTTATATTTAAAGAATTTGCCACTGGCGTAACATTTCCGTCTCACGCTTGAGGTATTCGGCCAATCATAACGCACTGGATAGCTGGCCAATCAGAGCACACCTCGTTTTTCAGACCAATGAGCTTTGTAAAAATTCGATGTGTTTCAGAAAGGCGGGGCATAGAGGAGAAACAATAATGTACAGTATGTGGAAAATAATGTTTTTTGAACCTTAAACCGCAAAAACACATTTCATTACACCAAATACACAAAATAATGTTCTTTGAGGTAAACAAACACTCGGTTCGTAATTCTGATTCTTTCTAGTGAATCGATTCGTACAAAAGGATCCCCTCTATCATATGTAGCTTTGGAAAGTATGATTCATTCCAGTGATTCGGTTCGTCCTTAACGCTTCTCACTCATAAGTAGCTGTGGAGAGTCTGATTCATTCTAGTTAATCGATTCGGCTTAAACGATTCTTTCTCATAAGTAGCTTTTGAAAGTCCGATTCATTCTAGTGAATCGCTTCGTTCTAAATGATTCTTACTCTCTCATTCAGTTTAGTGAGTCGGTTCGTCTTAAACTTACCATTGTCTTATATGTAGCTTTGGAAAGTTCAATTCTTTCTAGTAAATCGGTTCGTTTGGACGGTTCTTGTAAATGAACATATTCCAAAAAGTTTCGCCTAAGGGGCATTTCGATTGTTTTGAAGATTTAGTTAGGGACAACTATAGTAAGTTATATTTAGAGTAAATTTATATGTTAAAGTTTGATTATTTCAGCTTAACTGTGATCATTCATTTGTGTGGTTCTTATTTATAAATTATAAAATAATTTGAGTAGCTTCAATGTACTAAAACTCTTTGTAAGTAGGCATGTAGACTGGGTTTTCCAGGACTGAATATTTTAGTAGTTAAGAGTCCTAGTACTGACCATATTACAGTGGACCAGCACTTACCTTGTCTCTTTACTCTGAAATCTATTCTTTCCTCTGCGATCAGCTGCTATAAATCCAGCTCAGATTTACATCCGGCCCCTTCAGCACTCTCTCACTTTTCACTTTGTGTCCTATAAGGTTTATTGTGTCCACTGAGCCATTTCAGACACATAAATCAAGCAGCAACGATGCTATAGACTAAAACTATGACCTCCAGAAATGAAAGGTGTTAATAAAAAATTTGCGTTTGAATCCAGGAGACGACCATTTACATCAGAAAGATAATACACATAAAATTTGACACTTGGTGGCATCTTTAATAGAAACAGACAATTGAGGACAAAACCAGACTGATAGGTGAAATCTATCACTGCAACAAAGTGTGTTCAACAGAGGACAGTTTGTGTGATTTTAATGTATGCTACCATTCAAAGGTTTAAGGTCAGTAGGATTTTTTTAAAGAAATTAATACTTTTATTCAGCAAAAATGCATTAAATTGATCAAAAGTGACAATAAAGACAAGTAAAAATCCTGAAAAAAAAATATATATCACGGTTTTCACAAAAAAATATTAGCAGCACAACCATTTTCAACATTGATAATAATAAATATTTCTTTAGCAGCAAATCAACATATTAGAATTATTTCTGAAGGATCATATGATACTGACGACTGGAGTAATGATGCTGAAAATTCAGCTTTGCATCACAAAAATACATTTTAAAATATACTGAAGTAGAAAATAGTTATTTTAAATTGTAATAATATTTCACAATATTACTGTTTTTACTGTGATTTTGATCATATAATAAATAAGAGACTTCTTTCATAAACATTAAAAAAATCTTACAGATTTCAAACTTTTGAATGGTAGTGTGATTGAATGGCTGCTGAAAATTGAGCTTTTACATTTAATTATTAAAAATTTTAAATGAGAAATTACTGACCTCAAAACTTTTAAACAGTAGTGTATATAAAATGTTGTGCATTTCATGTTGTATAAAACACTTTTTTTGTTTAAAATAAGACCTCTTTAATATGTGAATGATCTCTCCTACACAGTAATAGAACTAATTTTGTTTGGTAGTGTATATAAAATGTTGTGCATTTCATGTTGTATAAAACACTTTTTTGTTTAAAATAAGACCTCTTTAATATGTGAATGATCTCTCCTACACAGTAATAGAACTAATTTTGTTAAAGTCTCCTGCTTCTCACATGTTTCTCCCGAGAAAAACACCCCATAAATCTCACATCTGGCCCCTCCAGAGTTTCAGAAGGAATCTTAACAATGTTTCAAACTGTGTTGAGATTTGCCAAGACATCAAAGCCTGCAATCAAAAGATTTCAGTATGAGCTCTTTTTTTCTTATCCAATTCTCCCAAGACCAAATTATCTGAGCTTTGCTATATAAGTATGTTGATACTTATATGGAACATAACTGAGAATTCCTGTGCTATGAAAGAGAAACCTCTATAATAAAATATTCCTCTGGGAGGTCGCAAACTGACACCTGATCACGTCTCTCACCTGAAGCCGTCTCTATATTGCTCTGGACTTCCATTGTTGTAGGTTGAACAGCCAGAGACAGACATGTCTGATTCATATCCTGTCTCCGTCCAGTCAGCTCACTGTGCAAGGCCTGTGTCGAACAACACATTAAAGATGCAGAGGTGTGACTTTTAAACTAAATCACAGAGATAAAGCTAGACATTCATTACATCTCATTCCAGACAATTTAGAGGGGGTGAAATTGGAGATATAATTACTCGAAAAGCAATCAGAAAGCAATGCACAAACCCAAACATCAGCTGAGCTGAAAGTGACAAACTGAGAAACAAAATCATTGAACCAGAGGGAAGATGTTTTGCGGTCAATATCAGAAGGAAAACTTTTGATTAATCCTGTATGGTTTTTAACTGATAAAGCAAGATAATACCACCAACAAACCACATGCAATAATGAGCCGCAGACTCTAATAATCATATAAAAAAATTAATATGCAGAATAAATGAGGTACTTATATGCAATGTTTTAATGCAGTAAATACAATAAACGGCAACGATAAACAGTGCTGTGCATCTAAAGGACATCAATAATTCAGCAGAGCAAAAACTAACAAAATGATATCACAGCCTCTGTTTGAGGAATAGTAATCAAGGGGTTTAATTATTTTGTATTGTATCTTTTTATTACAGTAGAAAAGTCTATATTATCAAAGGACTGCAAGATGCCTGTTTATGCAAAGGAGGAGGTGCTGGGTACAAAGTGGAAAATTATAAGACACGTATAAAAAATATGACTACATCACTCAAAATAGACTGTAAGTGTTTAGCTCTCATACTAGTGAGGTTTAATGGTCCTTAAAATGGCCTTTTCTTAGTTTAACCTGTTAACACGCACACACACACAGCGTGACTGACCGTACAGTAGCCTTGTTTCTGCAGTAAAGTATGTACATCTTCTCCCACCGGCCTCTGCCTTGTCAGCTCCTCATCTTTCAGCTTTACCCAGAACCAAAGCTCTTCAAGGATGGCTATGAGTCCTGTCCATTTCTCCGCACCGGCCTCGAAACACTCTCTGAAAGAACATGACAGTTTGAAGGAAAGTTCAGGACATTGGAGGTATCCGCTTGTTTATATTGCTGGATATATTGCACAAACCTTCTCGAGGCTATATGAATGTGGTCCAGATCTCCAAACTTATCAAGCTCTTGTGCCATGGTATTCGGGATCTGACCCCCCAGAGCCCTTTTAGAAAGATCAGTCTGGGTATCAACATCTGTCTGAATGTCCTGAGGAGAAATAACAGCATGCAGAACTGAAATTGCACCAGTTCAAACAAATCTCAATAGACTCTGATTAAGTGATCGTCCCCTTGGTCTGTGTGGCCTATAAATGAAGAGAAAACAATACTGCCTCTATAACTGTTTAAAGGAATAGTCCACCCAGAATTTTACATTTCTTGAAAATGTACTCACCCTCAGGCCATCCAAGATATAGATGAGTTTGTTTCTTCATCGGAACAGATTTGGGGAGATTTAGCATTACATCACTCGTCAGTGGGTCCTCTGCATTGAATGGGTGCCGTCAGAATGAGAGTCCATTTGTTTATTAAACATGCAGCTTTTCATCTCACATGACTGGACTGGAGTGGTGTGGATTACTTATGGATTTTTGTGATGTTTTTATCAGCTGTTTGGACTCTCATTCTGACGGCACCCATTCACTGCAGAGGATCCATTGGTGAGCAAGTGATGTAATACTAAATTTCTCCACATTTCTTCCGATAAAGAAATAAACTCAGACTTACTCAAACTTAGTTGGCCTGAATGTAAGTACATTTTCAGCAAATTTTCATTTTTGGGTGAACTATTCCTTCAATGCAGGGTCACAAAATCTGGAAAATGCATGACTAACAATCAGGTTCCAAAACACATTTGTGGTTGACAGAACACTTACCTACCTCAAATTGCACACACCTCACCTGCCTTCAACAGCCTGCTGTAATTCCTATCCATAAAACTTCAATTTATGGTGACAGTTTCCTTTAAAGCCTCCACAGACATAATGACTGGTTGGTTTATATCAGAAAAATGTAGCTCTCTCGTTTAGGGCCACAGTGATGATATACAGCCAAGGAAAGTCATCAAACAGAGACATAACAGACAGTCTTTGCTTATTATGCTGGAATCCATTAATATGTGTTCTGCTAACAAGTGGAGCTGGGAAAGATGAAGGAAAATGACACTTGCCATCATTATTACTGCTAACGATGCTAAAAACATGAAATAGCTTGATCAGATCTATTGCAATTTCGTATGCTCACTGCATGCCTTAATGAGGTTGTAGTACAAATTTACACAAGTATAAAAAAATTTATCAGATTGAAAAAATACTCTGCGTTTTCCAGTGTCAACATTTTCATATTAGAGCATTCACCAAGTTATTTATAAGTACAATGACACAGCAAATGACGGATTTCCGAGCAATCTGATGTGAAATTCATGAACTGGAACCTCCCCTTCGATCACTTTTGCGCTTGGATCAAAACATAAAAGTCTCTTCCTGATGTTAGGACAATAAACTGAAGAACTCTATTACATATTGTAAGTGGAAAGATAGTTAATTGATATAACTGTAAAAATCATTGGTTAATATTTGAAAGCTGATAATGTATTCACCCTCGATCCAGTTCTTTTATTATAACTCAACGCAGCCTAGCGATAAAAGCACTATAACAAAAACACAAACGGTGCGTTCCAAATGGGATATATCGCCTTCCGAAGGGCACTTCGGAGTGAAAACAATCATGGCCGCCATATTGAAGACTCGTATCAAACTGGTGCTCAAAACTGGTCACTTCAAAGGGCCCTTCGGAATGAAGGATTACGAAGGGTACAACTGATGGACACTTCGAGCTCCCATGATCCTTTGCGCTGATTCTTTGCATGATGTTTTTATACAGTCTATCTGTGCGTTCCAAACGGGATATATCTCCCTCCGAAGGGCACTTCGGTGTGAAAACAATCATGGCCGCCATATTAAAGGGTCGTTCCAAACCTAAGTGCTCAAAACTGGCCACTTCAAAGGGCCCTTCTGAATGAAGGATTTCGAAGGGTACAACTGATGGACACTTCGGGCTCCCATGATCCTTTGCGCAGATTCTTTGCATGATGACGGCACCTCCATGTGGGCACGTGATGATGACACAGAAGGGCACTTCAAGAAACAGTTGTTTGGTCCCCTACACCCTTCAACCCTTCGAAGCTCTCACTCCGGAGGGTAAACCTTTTGAAGGGATTAGGGCATAGGGATGAGCCCTTCCGAGTGGAACGCAGGGAAAGACAGCGTGATCCGTGTAGTCCGATTTACAAACAAATGACTCTTATGAGCCATTTAAATGAATCATTCAAACAGTCTGATTCGTTCATTTAATGAATCAACTCCAAGTCCAACGGAGCTACTGAATCAACACTTACTGAACTGGAAGTTCCATGTGAGTGCATCATTACTGTAATATAGCCTTTAGCTGCTTTTACTTGCTGTTCAACCAGGAGAGCATTATGCTTGAAAACATGAAAATTTATAACGTAATATCTAGAGCTTTTAAATTATATTAATTCTTGTTAGTGAGATTTAAAGGGGTCATGAATTTGCTTTTTTATTATTTTATACTGTTGTCTGAGGTCCACTTATGACGTTTGCGTGTTTTTTACATTTAAAAACATCAAAATCATTAAGTAATAGGCCATTTTCTACCTGGTTTTGATTTCGGTACAACACCGGCTCAAAAAACGCTATGGGCGTGCCGCATTGAAGACTTGGAAGTAAACGCCCACTGCTATGATTGGATAACAGTTTTGCATAGTAAACTAACTTTCTGTGTGTCTGTTTGACAAGCTGCATCCTTCATAGTTGGAGCCTTCTGTGACTTTGTTTAGACACGTACACATAATCAGGACATATCAAGCGATCTCTAGCAAAGCAATAGTGATGCATAGTACAAATATTTTTTACTCACATAAGTGTGCTGCGCCATTCCTGTCGTATCTAATCAGAGCCGATCCTCCCTATACGCAAAGTACGCAAGCTGCGTAGGGCCCCCGAAACACCAGGGGGCCCCCTTGCTCTCAAAGATGATTTAATTTTAGTTTCCTTTTTGAATTTGGTCAGCGGTTATGAAAACATGAATGTTCATTTCTTTTAATGCGGTGCGCTGTCGCCCTTTCTACGTAAAAATCTGTCAAATCATGTAACGTTAATGTCATACAGACTCTTGCTCGAGACAAAAAAAAAACAAGTTGAAAGCGTACCAAGCCGCGGAAGAGACTGTTTCTCAAGCGCTTTCCGTGAACGCGATTCGAGACGGAGTGAACACGGACAAAGGCGTTTCATTCATTCATAACTCGCCCCCCACCCCCGCAGTTTTGCGTAGGGCCCCCAGAAGTCTAGGATTGGCACTGTATCTAATATAGACGGCACAGCATTGCTTTTTAATCTGCCTCTCTGCAAATCCAGTGTCGACCTGTGTCTTGTTTACAAAGGAATCCGCGGTGAAATTAAGCGAACAAACGCTCAATGTTTTACTCACGTGAGCTGAAATTAAAAATAAAGTTCAACCACGCATTCCTAATATTTGAATCTGAAGGAAGGTTATGCAGTGACTATGTTCTTCCACAACCAGGCACTGCACAATATTCTGCGATCTTCAACGGCATGTTTATTGCTTGGTTGCTCGATCCTGTTTAGCTCCACTCATGTTATTTCCCTACTATGTCATGTGCGAATCAGGAGGCGGTGTTTAACCTATCTATTACGTCATAGGCACATTCCAGGATCTGGTGTTTGCTGGGCCTGGTGTCAATAAAAGCTTTTATTTCAGTAACAAGGACGTTTTCAGTTCTGAAACTTACAGGATATTCTGTAAGATGACCTCTTATATATCAAAAGCTCAAGTAAAAGTTGATTTCTCAATTCATGACCCCTTTAACAGACAAGACAGTTCTAGGAGTTTAAGAACGAACTTATTTCTTTTATTCTTATTTCTTTTATTTATTTGTTCATCCTTAATCCATTTTATTCCAAATGGAGACCACACTATAAGGCTCAATTAAAACATTTGTAAAAGCGTACAAAATGCTTTTAGAGACGTGCCTAATAAATATAATAATTCCCTAACTTAGTCTTTCGAAAGAATTGTGAAACTTGGCGTCTGTGAGATAAGCAATAAAGGTTGCTTTTAGTCAGAGAAATCAGAGACTGGCACACTTGTGGTGATGAAGACATTAAGAAGAAGTTCATAAATGTCAATGCATTAATGTTCTTGCCATCTCATAGATATGGTGCCAGCTGCAGTTTGTGCATAATGCAACATCTCTCTGTCCTCGTGGGTTCGAACAATTTTCAATAAAATTAAGTAATGCTCTCTGTGAAGAATAGTCAGAAGTAATGCTGGGTTGTTGTGATGAGATGGCATTATGAGAAACAGTGCTGACTTATCAGTGTTGTTCAGAGGAGCCAAACATGTATATAAAGTCACTGATGCACTAATTTCTGTGTAATTGAGAAGACTTTAGATCAGGGGTGTCAAACTCAATTCCTGGAGGGTCGGAGCCCTGCAGAGTTTAGATTCAACCCTAATCAAACACACCTGATCCAACTAATCAAGTCCTTCAACCTGGACTAAAACTGTGACCAGGATGGCCGAGTGGTTAAGGCGTTGGACTTAAGATCCAATGGACAAATGTCCTCGTGGGTTCAAACCCCACTCCTGGTAGAAACTTGAGATTTTAAAGAGATTACATTAAAGTTTGAGATGCAAATTTCTGTATAATTCATGAAAAATACAATACTTCTTAGAGAATAAACAACTGTGGCTTTCTGGACAAGATTCCTGATCAAGTCAATCAATGAACTGTAAATGTTACTGCTGCTTTGTTTCACTATAAACTCCAGTTTAGCCACAGATGCATCTGTTTGCAATATCACTGAATGTTAAAACTTGGTTAATGCACTTTTCATTTCTTGTGATGCTACCGAACCCTCTAAAAGACGAGAATCTGTGATTCACACATTCATCAACAGATCTGAATAAAATGTAGCTTCATAGTAAACAAAGTAATTTAAACACTCAGTAAATTTTCACAAAGTAATTTTTACCTTGCACAGTTTCTGATAACGTGGTGATGTGACAGCCATTCTTTGGATGTGTTGTAGAAAAAGCATCACTTTCTGCAGTGAAGATCTCACCACAGCCATTATCTTCAGACTGTTGGGCTTGTTTAAGATTCGCATCCTAAAGGATTTCCACTCCTGATGTTTGCACAGTTAGCACATCATCTCGGATGGACAAATGTCCTCGTGGGTTCAAACCCCACTCCTGGTAGAAACTTGAGATTTTAAAGAGATTACATTAAAGTTTGAGATGCAAATTTCTGTATAATTCATGAAAAATACAATACTTCTTAGAGAATAAACAACTGTGGCTTTCTGGACAAGATTCCTGATCAAGTCAATCAATGAACTGTAAATGTTACTGCTGCTTTGTTTCACTATAAACTCCAGTTTAGCCACAGATGCATCTGTTTGCAATATCACTGAATGTTAAAACTTGGTTAATGCACTTTTCATTTCTTGTGATGCTACCGAACCCTCTAAAAGACGAGAATCTGTGATTCACACATTCATCAACAGATCTGAATAAAATGTAGCTTCATAGTAAACAAAGTAATTTAAACACTCAGTAAATTTTCACAAAGTAATTTTTACCTTGCACAGTTTCTGATAACGTGGTGATGTGACAGCCATTCTTTGGATGTGTTGTAGAAAAAGCATCACTTTCTGCAGTGAAGATCTCACCACAGCCATTATCTTCAGACTGTTGGGCTTGTTTAAGATTCGCATCCTAAAGGATTTCCACTCCTGATGTTTGCACAGTTAGCACATCATCTCGGCTTTGAAAGTGGATCCAAATACTCCTACAGCATGTCCAACAACTTACTGTAAGAGGTCATTTGCAAATGTGTAGTAGAGAAAACACCTCTCCAAAGCAGCAAACAAAGCCAGCACAAAGATCCAACTCAAGAGATGTCCTGTCTTCAGGCTTGTACTTTAATCTTCAAAGGGATACTGAACCATGAAGAGAGAGTGATTCAGAACCATGAAAATTGAAAGTTGGACTACGGTGCAAAAGCTTGTTTCCTTGTCAGCAAAAACTCCCTGTCTGGATGAGAAGATGCTGAGCGAGAGAATGAGAGTCTGAGTGAGTGGCAGAGAGAGAGAGAGAGAGAGAGAGAGAGAGAGAGATTTGGGGAGCACGCAGTATCCACACAACAAGACTGCTTTATACAGTGAGGACCATTAGTCTTCTACAGTCAAAATGCAATATTTTCCATTGCAAAATGTATTAAATAAAAAGATGTGTGATTTCAGAACATCTTAGTATTTGGTTTGTCATATTTTTCTTGCTCTACTGACAGCAGCACTAGAGCTGACAAGAATAAACCCTGATGAATGCAATATGATTTGAGATGTTCTGAAGAACATTTGAACATCTGTACAAACAGTCACATGATCAATGTCAAAAATATCTTGGATTCTTTTCTTTGAAATACAAGCAGACAATATCTGGAGAGTATACAAGGAACAACTGAATTAAATACACTTTTTAAACTTTAAAGCACTTTTATAGTGACAATATGGAGCTCATACATGAGGAGGAAAAAAAACACCTCAATTTTATTCAGAGGCTCAAACTGAGGAAAAATTTGGTTCAAATACAAAACCAAATTTGCAATTTGGTACAGCTGGTTATATTTATATGGCCACAAAGTAAGATTAAATTCTGATAGCTTGTAATGTAAATCAATAAGATCTTTAACAGTATAGCAGTCAACTTACATAAAATGCATATAAATATCAGTTGTTACTCTATATCTTCAAATAATTTGTCTTAGTAAGATGTCATTTAAATGCTTAGTTTTATGATCAAAACTGTAGTTGCCAACATCAGATGGCACATGGCAAGTGGTGGCTAATTTGTTCTGTGACCAGGATGGTTGAGTGGTTAAGGCATTGGATGTAAAATCCAATGGACAAATGGCCTCGTGGGTTCACACCCCACTCCTGGTAAAATACACAAGTGTTCTAAATGCGTTAGTATTATGTTTACAGGTATGACTGTCAACGAACAGGTTTCTGAAAAGTAATCTTGAAACAAACCAGCAACCAGACAAACTAAAATAACAACATTATAATAACAATTTCAGTAAAATGCCAAATTAATTGTTCCCAGCTTTTTGCAATAATTTGTTTTGCTAAATAATTACAAATTTCAGCAGAGAGAACACTCCAAACGTGTTTTATTATGAAAAGCAACTAGAGCGTGTTTGTTTACATACCAACAGTTTAGTTATTACCATATCTTACACCAATTATAATTTATTCAGTTGCTTACAATATGTAGTCCAGTTACTTGATGGGGGGAAGTCGTGGCCTAATGGTTAGAGTCGGACTTGTAACCCAAAGGTTGCGGGTTCGAGTCTCGTACCGGCAGGGATTGTAGGTGGGGGGAGTGAATGTACAGCACTCTCTCCCACCTTCAATACCACGACTGAGGTGCCCTTGAGCAAGGCACCGAATGCATGAATGAACCGGCAGCATGAATGGCTGCCCACTGCTCCGGGTGTGTGTTCACTGCTGTGTGTGTGCACTTTGGATGGGATAAATGCAGAGCACTAATTCCAAGTAGGGGTCACCATACTTGGCCTCACGTCACATCACACTCAAAAACAAACTTGATCTTCGTGTAACACACGTGACTCTCTTTTGAGACAAAAAATACAATGCTGACATCTAGTGGTGTAACATGGCAACACATTTCCACTGTTGTGAATCAACCTGATGGGAAAATGTGACTGTCAATAGAGGGCTCTAACAGAGTGTAAATAATATCTCAATTTTATCTTTTTCTCATTCAGTGCATTTGTAGCTTGCTCATTATACAGAAAAACGGTACGAAGGCACTACGGAACTACTAAAACAGAATTGAAGTTCAGAAGCAGCATGGCTGAGTGGTTAAGGCATTGGTCTTAAGATCCAACCGTGGGTTTGAACTCCACTCCTGGTAGAACATTTAAGCATAA
The DNA here is from genome assembly GCF_001515625.1 of Sinocyclocheilus rhinocerous. Lineage (NCBI taxonomy): Eukaryota > Metazoa > Chordata > Actinopteri > Cypriniformes > Cyprinidae > Sinocyclocheilus > Sinocyclocheilus rhinocerous. The sequence continues at coordinate 1,326,993 of NW_015627738.1, forward strand.
TGTGAAAATGTAGCTACGTAACCAACAGTGAAACAAGTAACTAAGTAGTCTCCCTCATAGGCTACACCCAGTTCAAGTCTTGCAGACTCTACTAATGAGCTGATGAGTTGAATCAGGTGTTAAATGAAGGAGACATACAAAGTATGCAGTGGTTGGAGGTGACCAGGACAGGTTTGAGAACCACTGGCCTAGTAAATCAATGAAGTGATGTGAAGTGTGTCCAAGTATGGTGACCCATACATGGAATTTGTGCTCGGCATTTAACCCATCCAAGGGCACACACACCATAAAAACACACACGGAGCAGTGGGCAGCCATATTGCTGCGGCACCCAGGGAGCAGTTGGGGATTCGGTACCTTGCTCAAGGGTCTCACCTCAGTCGTGGTATTGAGGGTGGAAGAGAACTGGTTATTCACTCCCCCCGACTGACAATTCCTGCCGGACCTGAGACTCGAACCCGCAACCTTCAGGTTACAAATCCGACTCTTCGACCATTAGGCCACGACTGCCCCGAAAGTCACAACTCTGGTGGGACATGCTTAGTTAATACATCAACAGCTTCTTAAACAGTCTAACCCCAGTTTACGCGTCTTGCTATAAAATTCGACCAAATGTAAATGCATATAATTATAATTTTTCAAATGGAGGATTGCATTAACCCCATGGGGATAAGCCAACCAGAGACCAAGATGGCGGGTGGTTAAGGCAGGGGTGTCAAACTCAATTCCTGGAGGACCGGAGCCCTGCAGAGTTTAGATTCAACCCTAATTAAACAAACCTGATCCAACTAATCAAGTGCTTCAGGCTTATTTGAAAACTACATGGTATGTGTGTTGGAGCAGGGTTGGAACAAAACTCTGCAGGGCTCCGGCCCTCCAATGAGTTTGACACACCTGGGTTAAGGCGTTGGATTTAACATCCAATGGACAAATGTTGTTGTGAGTTCAAACCCCACTCCTGGAAAACCAGAGAGAGATTTAAAAGCATTATTGTTGACTTGAACCCTTTGCAAGTAAATGTGGTTCTCAAAAGAGATTGATTTCTCATGCTGATTCTGATGAAAATGCAACAATGTAAAAAAAGAAAAAAAAGAGTTCTCAGTTTTTGTTCAAATGAATAAGATTGCAGGGTTTTATATTCAAACCAACAAACACTTTTACACAATGGCTTTTGCAAGTTATATAGCAGAAGTAACTTTCAAACTTGGGAAACCTTCACTGATGCAATACTATGTATTTCACAAATTTCCTATGAGAAGCACAATATGGTGATCAAACAAACGTAAATGCATTAAAAGATAAAAATATTAAATTAATGCAACAAACCATACATACACATACACAAATGTACCTTAAAGCAGTAGATTCATCAGTAAAACATGTTTCTGTATAATATTTGCTTGTGCACTGTACATGGGCGTAAAACACTTTTTACTTGCGGTTTCCTTTTTAATATCTTTTACACATCAAGTAAATGTCCTGCGACTCTCACAGAAGTTTAGCAGTGAGATTGCAGTATCACTTCAGCTCACTTGCATTGCAGCTCCTGTGGTTTACAAGACACAACGTTTTTCGCAATGACAACCATCAAGCACAGGCACTAGGCATTGGTTGGTCTCTTCAGAGCAAATCACATGACATGGTTAACACTAGCATGCAAGACTGTTGTTCGTTTAATAAGGTATGGCTTATGTGAAATGGAAGGCGGCAACACTGAGATCATTTATTGCAACATGGAAAACAGCAACAGAAGAGCTGTCGACAAGGGTTTTTCTTCTTATATTTGACAGCCTTCTTTATCTGAGTTGTGGCTTTGGCCACAAAGTCTTGGGTGGCATATACATTGGCCTCAATGTTGTCCACCATGGGCCCTTGTTCCTCCACCAGCAAAGCCAGCTGGAAAAACAGATCATGGATGTCTCTGATGCGACTCTCTAACTCCAAAAGCTCCTTATGGCGATTCTCGATCTCAGTGAGCGCTGAGCGAGCGGTTCGCCCGTCTGTGAGCAAGTCGTCAGAAAACACATTCCACTTGCCTGTCTCGATCATTTCTTCGATTTGATCTCCAGTCACTTCTTTACCCATGATCTTCACTTGCCTTTGGATGCGAGACTTGCAGTTGTCCCTCTGCGCCATTTCGGCACTGTTGTATTCATTCATGGCCTCGTGAAAAGAACCCGTTATAGAGACGAACTGGCCGCGTACCATGCGCGCCAAAGCCGAATGAGCTCCGTGTTTCTCCTCCAAATCTTTACAAAGTGCATCCATCTTCTGTATCCGAGCATACAGGTTCTCCCCTTTAGTTTTGATGTTGCGTGCGATCGTGTTCGAGTCGCGTTTGATGCTGCTAATGCGTCTGACGGAGGTGAGAAAGCGCGTGTTCTGCTTGCCCAGTCTCTTCACCTCCATTCGGAGTTGGGCGATTTCTTTCTGGACGGATTGGACTTCTCTGAAGGTGCCCTCCATGATGTCCTCACCCTCGAACACCACCGCATGCTGTTCAAATTCACCACTGTCCACATCCTCTCCGCTATCTACTTGGTCTTCCTCTCTGTGGTCTTTGGTGGGAACACCTCCCAGTTCAACCAGCCTGTCTCTCATCTTTCCTGGGAAATAAAGATTAAACCAGAGGGAAATTCAGTTTGTTCGACTTTATGACCTACATGACAGGCTTTGAGATCTATATTGCATCGTATGCAGACACATACAATCAATATACAATCAGACACTGTTCACAATTCAGGCCTGAAAGCCTCTCATTGATAGTTTTCAGTACCATTCGCCATGAAACTTAATTAAATATAAGACCAGAAGTATCTGTCATTTAATCACCGCAATGGCAACCATGAAGCTGCACATTTCCCACCCAAGATATGGTCACCAAAATAAAAAGGGTGGGGACTTCCCTTTAGTCCTCTGTTTAACACCATGAGGCAATAAGAGCAAATACATGATTAAGTGCTTAAATCTAAAGTCCTGGAGTAAACGCATTATTGTCTCATTGTGAACATACAAACCACAAGCAACAGCAACACAAGTGAACTGAACAGTCTTCTAGTCTTTTCCCGGATGTAAACTCAACATTGATATATTACATTGGTGCACAATGTACATATTAAACGTAATAATGTGTGCAAGTTCAGCCACAGAAATAAAAACAGACTGTATACCAGTTTGATATTGTGAACACTGATTCAGTTTCTCGATTTAGGTGAAAAAAATAACTGAGCATCTTCATTTTCACTTTCTTAAAAATAAAGCAGTCTAGATCTCACAAAATTAACCATAATTCAGTCTAATTGGAATAAAACAGAAGAACAACGCTTAAACAAACAACGCAATCATGCTGTAATTTCAATTTCCTCGTTTAGGCTAATGTAGAGTACGCGTTTGATTTGACGTTTCGCTAAACAACCTCGCGACAAACTTTTTGTGTGCATCGAATTCAAATGAGTTAAAATGATACATAAACTGTCACGTTACCTTATTTCATGCCCCCTTGTTCAATTCAAACGCTATTAACGCGAACTTCTGTCGTTTTCTAACGCGCATCACATCTCAGGTCACATCGTTGCAGGAAATAACGTTGCAGGCAAATGACTGACTGACTTTGACTGCTGGGAGTTTCCGATAAGTCAAAACACGAAAGTTTACTGACGTTTTCTTAAGTTTAAAATAAAGAGTTACCTTGCAAACATTTACCAAAGTAATAGTACAGTTTTACTGTGGTAACTTTTGGTATCTGGAAAAAGCTTATCATAGTAATTTATTATATTATAAATTACTATGATACGCTTTTTCCAGATACCAAAAGTATATATATATATATATATATAT
>NW_015627738.1:1330839-1388285 GCF_001515625.1 Sinocyclocheilus rhinocerous
TTCATAAATATATCTATTATATTTAAGACGTCTAGGTATTTTTAGATTCATACGTATATGTTAATGTGGTGCATGGTATATATCATTTGCATGACTGGTGTTTTAACCTTTCTTTTGAGTTCTTTGACACTTTAAAAACCCTAAAATGCCACATTTTCCTCCAAATATCATCATAACACGGATGTTTAAAATCCCTTCCCATCATTCTTCTTTTAACATTTTCAGCTCACACGTTGCAGTTTTCGACTTTCACATTGCAAATTCGGTGTCTGATTCTGTAGTGCAAAATCAATCACTTCTATTTTCACCAAGGCAGTTGAAAAAATAATCAATTTATAATTGTGGCAGTGTTTGAGCCTAACTTGTCAATGCTAATAAAAAAAATACAAAAAAAATACAGCCTCAGTCCAACAATCCAGCAAATGATGTTGCTTTGTTCTTGTCTTTTACCCATGACTGACAACCTATGGGACAAACAATTCATTTAAGTTCATTTAATTCTAAATATTTTGACAGTTTCTCTGGTAACAAGATACCCAAACCAGTTGTCCTCTGAGTTATGTGGGTATAGGCCTATTGATCTATTGTGCTTTAAACTATTGACCTTTTAGAGAGGCTCTATAGGCCTGGTTAAATCTGAGACACACCAACCATTCTGTTTAGATGACAAGGAATTTTAGAGATATTGGTCAAAATACAAGCCATTTCCAAAGTGTAAATTGCTAGCAATTTTAAAATTCAGTAATTATAAATATCTGGCAGAATTAAAAGGTGTTGAGGTTCATAAATGTGACGTCAGGTGTTCTAACTCTATTGATTGGTTTACATTAGTTATTAAACTACTTCTAGAACCAACAGAAAACTATGAGTCACAGTAATCATGTGAGTCCAAAGCAGAAGTGAAACAGCAAATTGTCTGCACAACATGATAGCCATACTAAGCAACACAATTCAATGGTGTGTGCATATGCAGGATAAAATACTTTACACAAGATGATTTTATAATCAGATGTTTATCTCTGTAATCTTAGAAGGAATTGGTCATTTGGTTCATGCACACACCACATGATGGCAGTAGAGCTTGAATAATGATTCTCAGAACCTTGTGACCTAAACCTCACTGAAGTGTGAAATCTGTAAGTTATAGCTCTTTGCTCTGTTGACTCTATATTTTTGTGAACACTTGTTTGAGCATTGCTGTTTTTTTCTGTTTCCTGTGCTTTTTTAAATATAGGCTGACCAGAAGAGTCTGGGTTTCCTCTTTGTACCATGGTTCCTTCCTTGCTCTCAGGGTGTCAGGGATTTTTTGCTTTCTGCTCAATTTGTGCTTGCATCATAGCTGTAGGCCTATAACCAATGCAAAAATGTCAACTGAACTACAGCAGTCATGTATACTAACGTGACCGTCATACAGGCTAATTATACAGTACATTGTATAATTGTATGCATATAGCTTACCATTGTCTCCACAGCATCCACAATATGCCTGCTTGAGGTCCAATCAATGTGTTATTTATTTGTATGTTTATTTAGTGGTTTTATGGAAATGTAATTGAAATGTTGTCAGTATTTTATGCGTTCATATTTAATTTTAGTCTGTTTTACACTGCATTGAAATGACAGCATTGTATTGTACTAAGGACAAAACTGCTTTGTTTACATTTTTATCGTTTTCTTACCGTGATTGGTATTTTTCTTTGTGGTTGTTGAACATTTTCACGAATAATTACGTCCAAAGTGACATTTGAAACTTGAAGATTATTTGTCCATCAGGGCCTGTATCTCAGAAAAATCTTAAAGGCACACTATGTAATTTTTCGCCGCTAGAGGGCGCGCATTCAAAATAAACAAAGAGGCAAAGGCGTAGTTAGATGATGCTGTGACTGAGTGTGGAATCATGGGAGTTGTCGTCTTCATCCCCACAGCCGATGCAATCCGACGGGACTCGGGCAGAAATCATGTTCATGGATGAGCTAATGTATTAAAGATTTATTAACGTCATAGTATGAAGCAGAGTGATAATGTAAGTACACAAGTCAGCAAAATATATAACACTGTTCTAGTGGTTTTTGGTTATTTTAATAAAAAAATCTTACATATTGTGCCTTTAACCTAGAATCCAAACTTATCTGTATAGGATTTCACTTTGGTAATTTCACTTTGGAAATCTTAAATCAAGAATCAAGATAGGATGTAATACAGCACAATTCTTTACTTTTCACTTGTACTTACTGTTGTACCACTTATAATGTACGGTATTATGTACAGCAATGGTTTTGCTTGTTAATGTCATAGTAATTATTTAAATATCAATTTTGCTATTGATGTTTGCAACTGATAGCATGCATATCAAGCTGATTAAATGCAACAGTGAGAAATCACATGAAGCAACTACTGACTATAATTAAAACATGCAAAGAAACACTGTAATTCAAATATAATTATCTCTAGTGCAGTCAGATGACAGTGATCAGAATATTTACTCAGGTCCATACACTGGTTTTAGAGCACAGAGATATTGTTGTTCAATATCTGATTGAGTTTCTTTTCTGACCAGTGTATATTTCTAAGAATGCATTCTGTTATTGACAAAAAAACCTGCTCATTGTTTATCTGAAGTGATACAAGGAAATAACAGAGCCATATTAAAATTCTGACTTTTATCGATTTAAATCCTCAAGTATTCAGCCTGTCTAAAGCTTCAAGCTTCTTTCAAGATAAACAAATGTGTCCTGGAAAGTTTTCTTGTTGTGTACAGCCATGATCCACAAAGATTTAACTTTTTACATCTGAAAGGTACTGGATGTCGAAACCTAACAACACTGCAGGAATGCCAGTTTATGCCAAAACAAACCATAGGAATGGCTGCACTAAATTTAATCTCCCAAAATAATAAAAAAAAAAAAGTTAAAAAAACACACACAATACACTTGCTTGAATTTATTTGCACACTGATATAGAGTATTGAAGCTTAATGTTGTTGGTGCATTTTCAAAAAAGTTTGCCTAATTCAAATTGATTTTTTATGTTTTATCACTGTTTTAAGGTTACTGATTTTGTACACTGTATGTATGACTTTAAACTGCTTAGGCTAAGACATAACTCTTGTTTAAAAGTGTTTTCATTGTATGCTCAATTTGTTTATGCATCTAACTGAATTACATCCTTCCGCCTGAAGTTCTACCTGCAGTATCTGCTATATGAGAAAGAGTGCTTATGCTCAGCACAGTAAACAATGACACGCTGTGCAAACACTGAGGCTTCTCAAATGAATTCTATGGTCAGAATGTAATTTTTATAATTAAATTAGGATATTAAATCACTTTAGGAAAAAGGATAAGCAATAGAATAAAACCCCTTGGACTTGATGGCAGGAGAGTTCATGACCTATCATGAACGGCGAGAATGTTTTTTTTTTTAAATGTTGGAATAGTTTTAATTACTTAATTGTTAGTTAATCTGATATGCAGAAAATGGCACATAGTGAATCCGGGACTTTGACATATTGGAAAGGATCAGTTAATTAGGCAGATCACAGAGTGTTTACAACTTTCCATCATGTGCAGCTGCTTCTGTAAAGACTAGGTTTTGAGTATGGTTTATTGTTCCCAATGTGTGTGGAGATGACAAGGAAACCAAACTTTTTTACACTCATATATAAAGATTTGCTGGTCGGCTTCAGAACAAACTACAATTATAATTTTGCTTTTACTTTCATTTAGCTTAAGTGAAATGACAGTTGTTGTATATAAGGTAATGCAGATTTAATATGAATTACAAATTCTATATGCCGAAATCTATGGCACAAGTGTAAAAGTGAAATGTACATTAATGATGTATTTCTAACTGATCTGACACTAAAATGTGTTTCTGTTGGAGTAATCTATTTTTAGTCAGGTTGAGGTAGTCATATTAAATAATATTTTTCCATAAAACCAGTTTAGATGTTACAAAACGTGGGTATACTATATACAATATTGTCATGCTACTCATCTTAGGAAGTACTAAATTCACCTTTTTTTTGTTTTGTTATTAATTCATCAGCTGATTTCCTAATCATCTGAAAAATTCTTGCATCAGTGCTTATTAGAAAAATGAACTTAGCAACTTAATCCTTTAGGTTGCAGCATTGGTCTCATAAAAAAAATTATGAATAAATACATACAAACATACATACATAAATATACATCCTTTTTCTTAAATGTCCTCTGGCTCTCTGCCCTTTTGTACGTTTGTTTGCATTAAATTACTCCAAATTAGATACTTGTAATTCACTTACCATTAGCAAGTAACCACAACACACAATTATGTAATCAAACATCCTGCAAACAGGGAAATTTCCATTCCATTTCCCCATTATATTTACAAATGCAAATATAATGTACAGTACGTCTATTAAACATGATTAGTTAAATCTGTGATTGGTGACACTGAACAAACAAATTGGTTGCAAAACAAGGTTGCTTGAACAGACAGACAAACTCTCACTATGAGAGGGATGTGCATGTCTGTAGATTATTCACAGGCATCATTTCATCCTGTTTCCAGGGCCTTTTAAACTGTATTATGTCTGAAGAAAACATCAGCTGGTTTTGGTTAGCTGACCTGTGACTCAAATTAACTGATCCTGTTAACTTAGTATGAGAATCTCCACAGCAGCTGCAGTGTTTCAGGGCCTTTGATTGAATTAGCATTCATGTTTGTCATGTGTTTGGAGATCTTTCTTGGCTTTCTTGCCCGTTGCTGTAACTGTCCATTTCTTTTATAAAGGAACAAAAACAAAGATAATTTGTTGTTATTTCTCAACAACAACTAATTATTCAATTTAAAGGGGTCATATGATGCGATTTCATTTTTTCCTTTCAAATAATGTTCTTTTTAGCAGCATCATATGACCCCTTTAAATGAACAATGACGCATCAAAACTATATCTAGAAGTTTTCCACAAACAATTACTGTATCCTGGTCAGGTCGTAAATCTGTTTTGTTATGTTTAGTTTTTTGTCTGCTGGGTGATAAGCTCTTTTCTTACACACGTTTTGTTCCCACAATTAATCATTTATATCAGCAAACACTGAACCTTATAGTTGTTTTAGTGAGATACTATTATAGTTTTTTAATAGTTTGAATAAGTTTTATCTTTATATTATAAAGTTAACTAAACTTATCATTTTAAGTCAGACATGAACACTTACTTTTTTAAGTTGAAACAACACATAACTACTTATTCTAATATTGAATTTTAGGCTGTAAGTGAAAATGAAAGTGATGTGACAGCTCTGCATTTATCCCATCCAAAGTGCACACACACAGCAGTGAACACACACACACCATGAACACACACCTGGAGCAGTGGGCAGCCATTTTTTGCTGCGGTGCTCGGGGAGCAGTTGGGGGTTCGGTGCCTTGCTCAAGGGCACCTCAGTCGTGGTATTGAAGGTGGGAGAGAGCGCTGTATATTCACTCCCCCCACCCACAATCCCTGCCCATACGAGACTCAAACCCGCAACCTTTGGGTTACGAGTCCGACTCTCTAACCATTAGGCCACGACTTCCCGTAATGTACTTATGTACTTAATGTACTTCCCGTAATGACTTCCTGTCCTGTAATAACTAATCACAGCAATCATTTTACAGTGTATATAGTTTTATTTTTTTTATTTATTTCAGTTTTAGTTATTTCAGTACATCTATTTAAACTAAATGAAAATGAGAGGGGGAGGGGCGATATACCGGTAGACACGATTAACTGGTAGAAATTTGAGATTTTGGACTATTGTCTCTATCGCGGTTACACGCTCATGTGACCTTGCTGTGCTACGTGGTCACGAAAACTTATCAAAACTTATCGGTTTAAAAACAAGTGTTTTTAAGCCGTTGAAACGCAATCAGCAGCGAAAGAGAACTCATTTCGCTATATATGTGCATGCTGTCGGAGAGACGCTGTCAGAGAGGCGCGCGTAAGTGAAGACGGTGCTCACAGAGCACGGCAGTATTTATTTTTTGCCCCTTTATGAACGGTTAAATACACACACTTGTATGTGTCAAAATGCCCGCCTTTGCAAGTATCCTCGTAAACACAGTAATTTAGGTCTTACGTGAAAGCAAACAGCTGAGAAAGAAAACATGTGTAACAATATATTGGATCCGGGAAGCTCTTAAAGTGACAGCAGTCTAATATTCCTGCTGTCTGTCATTCATGTTAATCAAACAACAAAAGACAGAAAATCTCTCACTGCTCTTGACTAAATCACTTTTGTAACTTTAATAAGAAGAAATATATAACAAAAGAGAGAAAATCTCTCACTGCTCTTGACTAAATCACTTTTGTAACTTTAATAAGAAGAAATATATATTTAATTTACACAGTGAAGAATATGCCGTTTTTTATACATTTAATTACTTTATACAATGTATGTAGCATTTCTTATTTATTTGTTCTACTGTAGTTTTTTTTTTTTTTGTCCTAATGCTTGTAATTAGTTTCTTATTCTTTTTTAGTTGCTGACTGTTTACTTGTCGTCAGTGTGCTTGATTTTTTTTAATCTTTTTTTTTAATTATTTTAGGCTAGTATTAGTTTTTTGTGATATTGACACTGGTGACAAGAATGACAATGAAATTTCAATGGTATCAAAAATGTTGATATCATAAAGACCTTATTTAAAGCAAAAATAAATTTCATGATATATATCATTACTCAATAAAATTACTCATATTGTGATATAAGATTTTGGTGATATCACCCACCCCTACTCTATAAAATACATTTTAAAAAATATTTCATTTCAGTTAAGATTTATTTATTTTATTTTAAGTAACATTTTTTTTATAAGGTTTTAGTTAACCTTAATAATCCTGCTTATAGTAGTTTGCTTGGTTATGTATTATGTGTGAACTCAAACTTGGATTTTATATGCATGCATTTAGAATGTGATAAATCAAAAGGTTATTGAACAGCTTGTAGAACTGTCACTTCCTGCTCTACGGTAAGTGATACAAGTTTTCTGTGAGATTTGGGTTCAACAACTTTGGGTTCGGGGGGCTCAGACCACCGACATGTGTTTCTCTCTCCAGTGGATGACCCTAGACTGATCCACACAGCATCTGTGCACCAGCAAATGAGCTAACAGGAACATTTAATCTGCCCTAGATGCGTTTATTTCCTGTTTTGTGTTATCTTGATCTTTAGGCCCAGTAGTTGATAATGTCTTGATGTTGTTTACTTGTCGTCAGTGTCCTTGATTTTTTTTAATCTTTTTTTTTTATTATTTTAGGCTAGTATTCGTTTTTTGTGATATTGACACTGGTGACAAGAATGACAATGAAATTTCAATGGTATCAAAAATGTTGATATCATAAAGACCTTATTTAAAGCAAAAATAAATTTCATGATATATATCATTACTCAATAAAATTACTCATATTGTGATATAAGATTTTGGTGATATCACCCACCCCTACTCTATAAAATACATTTTAAAAAATATTTCATTTCAGTTAAGATTTATTTATTTTATTTTAAGTAACATTTTTTTTATAAGGTTTTAGTTAACCTTAATAATCCTGCTTATAGTAGTTTGCTTGGTTATGTATTATGTGTGAACTCAAACTTGGATTTTATATGCATGCATTTAGAATGTGATAAATCAAAAGGTTATTGAACAGCTTGTAGAACTGTCACTTCCTGCTCTACGGTAAGTGATACAAGTTTTCTGTGAGATTTGGGTTCAACAACTTTGGGTTCGGGGGGCTCAGACCACCGACATGTGTTTCTCTCTCCAGTGGATGACCCTAGACTGATCCACACAGCATCTGTGCACCAGCAAATGAGCTAACAGGAACATTTAATCTGCCCTAGATGCGTTTATTTCCTGTTTTGTGTTATCTTGATCTTTAGGCCCAGTAGTTGATAATGTCTTGATGTTGATGATGTTCTTCATAAAATAAAATTGTGTGAATGGTTGAAGGTGAGGTGTGTCTCTGTGTTTGAGTCCTGCTGCAAACTCACACTGTTGGTTGAGAGAACTTGAGACAATCTTGTCATTTGTGGCCCAACTGGGCATTTCAAATGGGTTGTATTTTTGTTTGCAGCAGTAGAAATGGCAAATAAGATGTTTTTAACAAATTTTGTTTTACAACCCAGTACAATGCTAAATAGAACAATTCTGTTTGCTGTTAAAGGAATAATAGTTCACTCAAACATGAACATCCTGATATTATTTACTTAGTTTTTTAAGGGAATGCATGAACTAATAAATGACATACCATGAGATGCAATGTATCTGTGCATACTGTAAATGCATGAATGTAAATATGAACCTGATACATCATGACGTCACACACCATTGTTTCTCATGTTCTTTGTGACTGTGCCAGGTTTGGATGTGTGCAATCTGAGCTTTGTTATGCCGCTGTTTTGTCCTTTTTTGGAGCTTGACAGCCTTTGGTCAGTGTCTACATTTGCTGTATTGAAAAGTACATCATAGACATTTACCGTTTGTGAAACTCATGGTTTCAAAATGACTAGAGGGGGCGCAAAATGTTGAACTATCTTTTTAAAGTTGTGTAATATCAATTGTTTCTCATGTTCTTTGTGACTGCCAGGTTTGGATGTGTGCAATCTGAGCTTTGTTATGCCCTGTTTTGTCCTTTTTTGGAGCTTGACAGCCTTTGGTCAGTGTCTACATTTGCTGTATTGAAAAGTACATCATAGACATTTACCGTTTGTGAAACTCATGGTTTCAAAATGACTAGAGGGGGCGCAAAATGTTGAACTATCTTTTTAAAGTTGTGTAATATCATGTTAAGTTATGTAATAAACAAAAGGTTGTTTTGGTAATTTTAATTATCCTACTTTTTTGAAAGGTCAAACCTTTCCTCTGAAGGCATGAAAATGTGTTTAGATAATTTACTTGAGAAATGTGGAACATAAGAAAACCATTGCAGAGCGTTTTATGTAAGGGCTGTTTGTCACACTCGTGATGTTTGAATTCACATGGCCTCATTTAATCTCAAATTGCATTATGATGAAGGCTGTTCCTCCTCAGAATAACATTTGACCAGTCAGTTGATTTTAATTCACCCTATGCCCATACTTTCCACTTTTCTGCTTTGGGGCATGAGCTGCCCAAAATGGCTGGAAAATCTACATTTTTTTATCTTTTTAAATAGTCCTGAATGTTAGAATGTCACAAAATGGTTCACTCCCATTGCTCCCAAATTAGCAGGCTTTTCTCTAAATGCTGTTACATAATCCATTTGCCATGGCTGTAAGTTTGACTACAGATGTCAACACGAAATCTGCTTTTACAGTTTAACGTAATGTATTGTGCCTATATTTTAAAGTATTCACATTGACTGAGGTTCAAACAGATTCTAAATGAGGAGTTTGTGTTTGATGTATCTTTTACAGTAGCTTATGTCCCATGGTTTTGTATTAAAAAAGACTTTAAATAAATCTGTAATTGAATGTAAATGATATTTATTAATAATTTCTGTCATCCTTCTATTATTTATATCTTCGCTATGAAATTTTGACATATTGGTTAAGGTTAAATTCAGTTTAGCACATTACTACAACTAAAACAGTTTTAAAATAATGAAATAATTACAAAGAATGGCAAGAAACAAATTGATTTAAGCATGACAGTTTGAAGTAAGAAAACTGAAATACTATTTTCTTATAAAACACTCCAGTGATCTTTGTTTTATTTGCAACTTCAAAATATTATTATTATTTTTTACAGTGTATTAGTTACACTAAAAGCAGAGCTTCCAGATGAACTGGTTGCTGGATGCCTTTTAACATTTATTAGTTGAAAAGTCGTAAAGTTGTGTTGTTCGGAGACCTTTATTTAATTTTCTCATTTCAATGAATTACAAATCCTACATCTTTATATAGTGCTGCATGTGGATTCACAATTAGATTAAGATGAGAGTTTTGGCTGGGCTTTTGTAAGACATTCACCTTCATTGTTCTTGAGCCACACCAGTGTTTATTTTACCTTGTGTTTGGAATTACTGAAAGAACTTTCGTTCCCAGCATACAGAAGGAGATGTCCAAACTCTGCCATCGGAAAGCAACTCAACACCATTATATTTCAACCGTCATGCTTCACTATTGGTTCTTTGAAAGGTGAGTAGTATTAAATCTGAGCCACATGTGTATGTGGCCACAATTATGCACACCCCTTTATAATTAACAGGTTTGCCTATTCCTGTCAAGGCAAATTTTAATGCTGTATATACTGTAATACTAGAAAATTCTATGCTTTCAATATTGCTGAAGCAGAAAGGCCCTTCCTACGTTATTGAGACTGTTGTGGGGGAAATTACTGGCATGCACTTCTTCAGATCACACCTGCACAACTGCAAGCCAGGACTCCTTACTGACGCTCTTGAGTCTGAATTGGTGCAAATGCCTGAATTTGCATGTTCCTTGTTCAATCAATGTTTAAGATTTAGTTAAAGGCCTTCCCAGAAGAGTTTACCCTTTTATAGGGAGTGATTCATGCTTTTTGAACATAAAATGACCCTCTTCAAACTTTTGCAACAAGGTTGGAAGCACAGAATTCTCTAGAATGCCATTAATATTTGTCTCACTGAAATCACTGGAATAGGCAAAACTGTTCATTGGAATTACCTGTTATTTAGGGAGTATCCACATACTTATATCCACATACTCATTTATGTCATTTCATAATTAATTTATATGACTAGGTGAGCCATGTGAATTGAATTTCTGACCTTTCTTGACCTTTGTTTTAGTGTTCTGTTCTGAATTGGATTTAATGTTTAAAGGTCACATATTTTACACCTTTCTGGAGTTTTATTTTAGGTTTTGATGTCCTTAAGAATATATATTTGCCGTATAAGTACCAAAAACCATCTCAATATATTTTTACAGCTCTCAGGAGCTCTGCTGAGAACAGGTCGATTTTGGCCTGTCTAATTAATATTCATGAGCCTCTCTTCTGACTGGCCTGTTGTTTTCTGAGTGACGCACGGTCAGGCCAACCAGAGGTAACTAGGTTCATGTATGCGAAACTGGAGGCGGCCCATTCAAACCAGCGCAGATTCGGCTACACAAGGAGCTTAAAAAATCATCTTGTTGTGATGTTGGGTGCCAGAATCGATGTAATACAGCCTCAAATTAGAAATTTGATCGCATATCTGCTGCCACTGCCAGACAAAAAACCGACGACAGCTGTGGCTAAACGCGATAAAACGAGCGAACTGGACAGAAATGATCGTCAAAAATGCTCGTGTTTGCAGAGCACACTTCTTATCAGAAAAGGTTAAATAAAGTATTGTCTTTTGTTGTTATGGGCGCGTCTACAGATTCCTTGCCATATGTCTATACCTCAGTTATCATGAACAAAGCCAGGAAATTTCAGTTTTGACAATATGGGACCTTTAAATGACATTAAAATAATAAACCATTTGACAGTTTAACTGCTTTAAATGTAAATATTTTATCATAAAATACATTGTTTTGGAGTATAATTAAGTCCCATGAGAACATGAGATCTGTACATCATGTTTTCAACTTTGAAATTAGCGTTTCTTTTTTTTTAAGTACAAATATAGTTATTCCACACACAATATAAGCTATATTTTGAGTGCCTTAATGCAATCATTGGCCTATACATAAACACATTCGATGAATAAAGAAGCATAATTATGGGATAAAAACGTTGTAGAGGCTGTCCCTCGGTCATCCCAGCCCAGGACTCTCATTCTCTCTCCCATTGATGCGCCGAGGCGTGCCAGTGTGTCCATGTGATGCAGGAAGGATGTGTCCTAAAAGAGTTTGCATCGAGCCCAAATGCATCACTTCTGAGTCCGATCACCGCTCAGCACTCATCTTCGGATATTCCCCCTTTCGCTTTGTAGTTACATCGGGTGAAAGGGAAGAAACCGAAGAGAACGAGAGAAGGATTGTGAAATGGGAGCTACGGCATCATCCGCGCAACGGGACAGCAGATGTGAGGAGGACGCAGCGGCGGAGGAGCTCACTGCAGCGGCGAGCGATGCTCAGGATGACGGCAGTGCTGATGACAAGGTAGAATGCATGTAACCAGCCTCCTGCTGCAGAGAAACGCCTCACAAAGTTTCAAAGACATGAGCTCTGAATCCAAGGATACGCACAGGCTGTATCTCAAAACGTAGTGTGCTGCCTATCTAGACAGCATTTTTGCGCCAATGCAGAACATGCATATGATGCTCAAAATGTTGTAGACAGGAACGATTTATTAGTCAGAGGTTGCTCTTTTTAGCTCAGGAGAAGGGATTTCTCAGGTTTGTTTTGTTTATCTATCAGGCGTTTTTCCTTTGGATAAGTAAATTAGACAATTGTTTACAGAGTAAATGTATAGAGTTATAAAATAGTGTGGACTTTGGTGCTTTGGCTAATCTGAGCACAGTTGTGAAGCTGAAGAGAGGAAAGTGAATTTACTAGAGTCTTATTTACAGGAGAACATTTTCAGAAGCAATACACTTAAATTTTACTTTGCAACAATTTTCACTCAGAAATTGCTAGTTAAATGTCACAAATAATTGCATAGAAATAGCAAGTAACACACCATTAAACATGACATTTTTAAGTAGAAAGACTGAAATAATATTTTGTTGTGAATCCTACTCAAATAATGTTTATTTTATGTACAACTTTGGGTTTTGTTTGTTTTGCTTGGTGTAGAAAATTTATCAGGAATGTCCATAATGCAATATCCCGACTATCATTTGCAGCTATTTAACTGCAGTAATGGGAGTCAAAAGAAGATTAGGTGACTTTGTCCTATTTATAGGTGTTTGACCTAAATTCACTGTATGAACAAAATATGCATTAGGTTCTGGTAGTTCAGATTAGATAGTTGAGTTAATAAGAGAGTGCATTATTTAATTAGCATTAACTTTATATTTCAAAAAATATTTGTTTTAATTCATCTCTGTAGTGAATTCAAGAAAATTGTATAGGCCATATAGACATTATTTTGCCTGGTATTAATTAAGGCATTAAGGCAGAATCTGACAGTTTGTGGCATGAGAACTTCAGAAGTCGACATATTTGGATAAAGTCACACATACAAGTCCTCTGCCAAGTGTTAATATTGCAGGCAGAATAAATCAATAACACTGATAACTGATGCATCCTCAGTGGCTGGCAAAGAATATGATATCTTTTTTTTCCTGCATGGAGTTCAAACTTTAAATTAGATTTAAAAGTGTTTCATCGCTACTAAACTGCTTCTTATCATGTGGGTTGAATTTCTGGTTTGTCCTTTGATGTTTGTTTTCTTGTTCACCTGAATTCTTTTATTGGATTAAATGTGTAGGTTAAGAATTTAAAATGCAATTTCGGTTTATGTCAACATATCACAATTCCATCTCCTTTCAGCATTTAGGTTTGTCAGCTGTTTTGGACTTATGTGTGCACATTAATGGAGGGATATTTGTAGTACTTTTATTCCCAAAGGATTGATGGAATTCTCCCTTACTGCACTGGGTGCATTGATTTTCCATGTAAAACATGATGAGTTCAGCCATAGTTTAACAGGAAGTCTGTGAGATGGCTTTTAGTCAAAGGAGAGCTATCTGATACTCGACTTCCATAAATGTGTTCAGTTATTTTGTTTTGTTAGTTATCCCAAGGGCCATCTCCTTCAAACTACATTGCGGTACTTAACATTCAGAAAATGTGATATTGTCATAACTATTGTAAAATGTTTGGGGAATTTCTTAACTTGAATCCGACTCCAACTCACTTGCCTAAAATAGCATATAGATAATATGTATAGTTAAGAGCTACACTGTAAAAAAAATCTGCGACATTTACGGTAAAATACCGGTAGCTGTGGTTGCCAGAACTTCACCGTAAAAAATATGGTAGCAAATTTAATGACAAATAATTTATAAAGTATAATTTACTTTGTTAGTCACTCCTTAATTTGTCCTGTCTTTTCCATATAGTTATTACAGAAAAACGGGCAGATCTCCAGTTTGAATGTAAAGACAAGGAACCATGCAGATGAATTAAATGGCAACTTTGAGGAGAGAGTACTTGCAGATGGTATGTAAAACTATATTATTGTTATTAATTTCATTGTTTCCCTCGTTGTTTCCAAATGAAATGAGAACAGCACTTTTATACAGTAGTAAATATCCATGTACAAATGTTTTATGTGTACAGCACACACGTACCTTGGCACTTTTCATTCTTATTTATTTATTTATTTTTTGTCAGTTGGCTCAGGGTTTGTTACTTTAAAAGAAGATGGCACAGAAACAATTGAAGACCTCCAGGAAATGGATGCTCTTCAACCAGTCATGAAGAATGAGAGCACAGAGATGCTTGATGCAGATAGTGTGACTGTAAAGGAAGAAACTATGGAGGACAACCAAGTGAATGATATCAATGACGTTGGCTTCAAAAAAATCTTCAGATTTGTTGGATTTAAGCTTACCCTAAAAAAAGACACATGTGAAAAGACTGAAGCAAATGAACAAGAAGAAAAAGTCACAAGTCTCTCAGAGGACTCCAGTGACACCCAGGAGAACAGTGCAGTGGCAGCAGATGAAAACACACCTGAAGAGACTCAAAAAAGTGAGGTATCTTCCCAGCCTGATGCAACTGAACCCTCTCAACAAACAGAAAAGGAAAAGGAGCTGGATCAGGACATAAAGATAGTGGAGCATCATGTGGAGGACACACCTGAGAAAGAACTGGTAAAAGAACTGGTAAAAGAAGCAAGTCCTGAGCCGGAGGAACCGATGTCACCAATCAAGCAATTCTTTACACAAGGAATCTTTGCCAGTTTAAGAAAGAAAAAGAAAGAAGAGGAAATGCAAAAAGAGAGTAAGGAAGAGGAACTCAAAAGAATTGAAAAAATGGGTGTAGAAGAGGCAGAAAAAGAAGACAGTAAATGTATGTGCCTTGATATTCCTTATATTACTTCACAGGAAGAAAAAGATTCACAGGAGAAGGATAATGACGAGTTGTTACCTGAAGGAGAGCTTCAGAATTCTCTAGAGAAAGATAAGGTACAAGGAAGTCCACTTAAAAGACTTTTCAGGAAATTTTCCACAAGAAGGCAGAGAGAAAGTAAAGCTGCAGAAAAGGTGATTGAGGCTGAGGAACAAGTCTCTGAACAGCCGAAACCATCCTCGGAATTGACAGAGCTTGCAAAAGTTGAGGAAACAGTGGTTGGGGAACCAAAACATGCTGAAGAGGAGCTGGTGGCTGATGTAAGCCCTCTAGAGTCCAAAAAGAAATCTGACACCACCGTTTCCTGGGAGGCACTGATTTGTGGTGGCTCTGCTAAAAAAAGGGCTAGAAAAACAAATGAGGATGAAACGCCAGACAAAGGAGAGGAATATGAGAAAACAACTGACTCTCCACTGGGAAGTTCCATTGAGGGTGATTATGATCATCTCACATCATCTAATGAACAAACTGGAAGTCCTGCAGAGGGAGAGATGGGATCCACATGGAAAACATTTAAAAAAATGGTCACCCCAAAGAGAAAGGTCAGAACTGGAGAAAGTAGTACCCCTGAGCAGATACCTTCAGACAGTGAGATGAACAAAGACGAATCATTTTCTATGAAGAAACTTATTCCAGGGCATAAAAAGAGAAAATCAGATGCAAGGAAAGACCAAACATCCTCCGATGAGGGTGCTAAGGATCATGAAACAGGTGATGAAGATGATGAAACCCCAGCTATTATTCCTCTGTCTGAGTATGAAATAATTGAGCCTGAAAGTCTGAAGGAGGTGAATGAACAACGAGTTGAAATCACAATAGAACACGAGATGCCAGAGATGACTTCACAAGTGTTAGAACAGGACACATCTAATAACTTAGTGCCCAAAATTGCAACTAAAATTCCAACTAACACTGGACCAACAGTCATACATGGATTATCAGAGGACTTTGAAGAACTTACAGACTTTGTGAGCAAACATCAGCAACTGAGTGATATTCCAGAAGAAGGCATCAATGAGGAAAGCATTGAAACACCAGTATCATCTACTGAGTGGACAACACAGGATGACACCTTAGCTGAGGACATTGTGGAGTTGACAGCTGATGCGGTCACTGCTCCAGAACCAGCAAGTGAACAATTTATTGGGGATGACACTACTGAAATGGTCTCGGCAGTCTCTCAACTAACTGAATCTCCCAGGTCATCTGGACATGTTACACCAGTGTCAGCTGAATATGGCATACAAACATCAGATGTGATCCTACAGGAAGCTTTTCAATCCATTTGCATGACTCCAAGTGTTCAATCAGTAACTACAAAAGATGAAAGCCAAGAATCTCTGGCCGTGTCATTTTCACCTTATATTGTACAGTCATCCACAACAGAGGAAACAAAGGTTTTGGTTGCACATAAGAAAACTGAGGCAACAGCAATATGTACAGGCCTAGTATCTCAAGAAATAGAATCTGTTGAAGAACATCTCCCTGTACCCTTTGTGGAGGCAATACCTGAAGTATGTGATGCTGTCCCAACTGAATTAGTCTCTGATAACTTTACAGATGAAACTAAAACTGCAGGACTTGGGACAGATGAGGTCTATGAAGCTGAAATTAAGGAAGTGAAGACTGAGTATCAGAAAGTAATTGTAAATGAAAAAGAATCTGCCACTGAAACTGAGCTAACCGCAGAGCAAGTCATTCAATTAGTGGCAGAGCCTCTTGTGGAAGAATCAGAGGAAACTCATATAGAAGACAAAAAAGAGGAACATACAACAAGTACTGAATGCAGAGAGGTGATTGAGACGATGCAAAGTGAAGCTGGGCTGGATCAGGTTTTATCAGACTACACCCATGATCCTGAAACAGAGTGTCCACTGCATTCTGTGTTAGAGGAACCTGTGTATGAAGGACAAGTAGCTGCTGAACCTGAAAAAGAGCTGACGCCCTTAGATGTTGAATTGTCAGCTGCTGAGTTTGAGCATGCTGCACCCACGGAAGTAGTTGTGTCTTTGACACATGGTGATGTAGACAACATTCCTGACACTACCACAAGTAAAGAAGTCAAAGCTATTGAAATCATTGCCTCTGCTGTGGAGTGTCTGGAAACCAAAGAGACTGTTAGTATTGTAAGTCCAATTTCAGATCACATACAGTCAGAAACATTGGACTTAGAAGAGAGTTTAAAATTAAAAGCAGTTGAATCAGTACACGTTGATGTCTGTGAAACAAAAGTTGACGTAAAAGATGGAGTCTTATTAGCAGGTGATTCAGCGGTGACTGTGGAGGACATCAGTGAGAAAACAGAAGAAAATGATTATGAAAAAATGGCACAGCTGGACATTAAGGAAATACATGTAGAAGAAGAGACTGGGGATGCTGTTGCTTCAGACGTTGTTGAAAATATTGAGGTTGAAAATACTTCAGAAGCTGTAGATGAATCATTAGACAGAGAACAGTTGCCAGCCAAGGAGGTGTCACTTCCAGAACCAGCATTAGTTGAAGAGGCTGAAGAGCTCCATAAAGAAGACATTGATACAAATTTGGATGATAACAAAGTGAAAGACAGTGCAACTGACAGAACGGATGGGATATTTGTGAAAGAGGAAGAGGAACATGCAGTAAAGGAAGGGCAACCTTTAACAAACATTGAAAGCAATGAAACAGAGAATGAAGATGTTTCTGCTCACACAAATACTACTGATGAATCTCCTGAAATAATCGTTGATGCAGGAAGTGAAAATGGAGACATGGTTCATGAAATAAGAGAATGCACAGTTGTTCCTGAGTTTTCAAAAGATGTATCCGAGCGCACAGAAACACCAGCCAAGCTTGAAGCTAGTTCTGAAGTCATACTGAAACCTCTAGAGTTGGTGTTGCCAGAAGTAGAAGCAAAACCTTTAGCAACAGAAATTGTGGTTTCTCAAACGGAAGACTGGAGTCAAGATACCAAACCAAGTCCAGAGATTTCCAAAGAGAATGCACAACCAGTGACAACTGAGAATATTAAAACTGGTAAAGTTTTAGAGATGGTTGCCATTATAGAGAACACAACAAAACAGTCTGGTAAAGAGAAACCTATAGAGTCTGAACCTGTAACACAGGTACTCGAAAAATCTAAGCTACCAAAGGCAACAGAACAAGAGGGTAAAGCAATAGATGGTGACCAGGCCCCAGCAATGACATCATCAGAAATGAAAGATATGGCAGTTCCAGAAAAAAAACATACAATGGCTGTTGCTCCCAAACCAGAACCTGAAGGGTTTGATTTGAGGCCGACTATGATTGAAGTGGCTGCAATCACAGTGCTGGCACAAAATTATACTGCTACAGAAATAGAGGTTAGTAATATGAGCGAACAGAACAATGAAGCAGATGAAAACGCTAGGCTAAAATGTGAACCTCTTGAACAGGTAACAGAAAAGAAGTCAAATGATTTGCAGGTAGACAAGACCGAAATTAAAGATGAAATACCAGCAGTAATGGAAATGACCCCCATTGCACAGGTATCACCACTGACCTCTGAAGTTGCATCAGAAATGCCAGAAGTTGCTGTTTCTGAGATACAAACACAAGTAGTGAGTGAACTCAGGGCTGAGACGCTTGAAGTGACAGAACCAACGGTAGAAATTCCAGTGGTAACAGAAGTGAAAGTAGAGACAGCTGTAGTAACTGAACTGCAAGTGGAGACACCAGTTGTCACATCAGTGGTTACAGAACTTGAAGTAGAAACACCAGAGGTTACATCTATGGCAAAAACAACTGATACTCTCAATTCTGCTGTTGCGTCACAAAATCAAAACATAGATACTGACACATCAGTGTTGACAACAGTGATCAAAGAACAAGTGGTGGAGATTCCCACTGATGTTTCTGTGGTAGTGACACCAGCTACACCTCTAGATGAAACACCCGTTGTAACTCTAGGCAATGAGTCAAAGGATGTACCTCCAGTAAAAGACACACCTGCTGTGACTGAAGCAGTAGAAACACCAAATGTTGAATCAGTGATTGTGAGGACTGCTGTGGCCCCAGCAGTAGAGATACAGAATGTGATTCCAGTGGAAGCAACACCAGATCTTGGGTCAGTAATAGTAATAGAAGCTGCATTTCCAGTAATAAGTACAGCAACAGTGACTACAGTAGCAGAAGCAACAGTTTTGAGCACAGTTGTAGAAACACCTGTTTTTTCTGTCACAGCAGTAAAATCAACTCCAGCTGTGGTAGAGAAAACAGCTGTTTCACCTGTAGTAGAAATCCCAGCCACATTAACATCTGTTGTGCAGACTCCAGCTGTTGTTTCAGTGGCAGAGAATGTACCTCCAGAAGAGGTTACACTAGATGTGACCCCATTTGCAGAAACACCTGTGAGCCAAGTAATTGAAACTCCTATTGTTTCCATCACATCAGTAAAACCAACTGTACCTGCAGTGACAAAGACACCAGTCACTGAGATACCAGCTATGATTTCAGTGACAGTAGCAGAAGCTGTATCTCCTGTAGTAGTTACATTGGCTGGAACTCCAGTAGAACCAGAAACAATTATGATGCCAGAAGTAGAAACTTCAGTAGTAACTTCAACTGTAGAGACATCACTTGTGACACTAGTGGTACAAACACCAGCTCAGATTTCAATAATTGCAACAGATGCAGGACTTCCAGTTACACCACCAGCAACTGCAGCATCAGAAACATCAGCTGTGATCCCAGCTGTAGAAACTCCTGTTGTAAAGTCATCTCCAGTTGCAGTGGATGAGACTCCAGTTGTGACCCCAGTGGTACAGACACCAGGTCAGGTTTCAGTGATGGTAACAAAGACTGTCCCTCCGCCAGTTGTTTCAGCAGAGACTGCAGCAGCAGCAACTCCAGCTGCAGTGGATGAGACACCAGTTGTGACCCCAGTGGTACAGACACCAGGTCAGGTTTCAGTGATGGTAACAGAAACTGCCCTTCCAGCAGTTGTTTCAGCAGCAACTCCAGCTGCAGTGGATGAGACACCAGTTGTGACCCCAGTGGTACAGACACCAGGTCAGGTTTCAGTGATGGTAACAAAGACTGTCCCTCCGCCAGTTGTTTCAGCAGAGACTGCAGAGGTAGAAACACCTGTTGAGATCCCAGTACTAGAAACTCCTGTTGTAAGGTCAACTCCAGCTGCAGTGGATGAGACACCAGTTGTGACCCCAGTGGCACAGACACCAGGTCAGGTTTCAGTGATGGTAACAAAGACTGTCCCTCCGCCAGTTGTTTCAGCAGAGGTAGAAACACCTGTTGTGATCCCAGTAGTAGAAACGCCTGTTGTAAAGTCAACTGCAGTTGCAGTGGTTGAGACACCAGTGATGACCCCAGTGGTACAGACACCAGGTCAGGTTTCAGTGATGGTAACAGAGATTGCACCTCCAGTAGCTGTTTCAGCAGTGGCTGCAACAGTAGAAACACATGTTATGATCCCAGTAGTAGAAAGTCCAGTAGTAAAGCCAGCACCAGTTGCAGTGGTTGAGACACCAGTTTTGACTCCAGTGGCACAGACACCATGTCAGGTTTTAGTGGCAGTAACAGAGGCTGCACCTCCAGTAGTTGTTTCAACAGTGACTGCAGCAGCAGAAACACCTGCTGTGATCCCAGTAGTGGAAACTCCAACTCCAGTTGTTGTGGCAGAGACACCAGTTGTAACCCCAGTGATGACACCAACTGTGATTCCAATAGCGGAAAGGTCAGTTGTGAGCCTAGTAATAGAAACTACCGCAGAAGCGCCGACTGCAATTGCAATGGCAGAGAGACCTGTTATGATCCCAGTGGTACAGACACCAGCTCTGGTTTCAGTGATTGCAAAAGAGGCTGCACCTCTAGTAATTCTACCAGCAGAGAATGCAGGAGCAGAAACATCAGTTGTGAGCCCAACAGTAAAGGTAAACCCACCAGTGGCAGTGGCAGAGACACCAGTTCCAGTACCAGAAGCACCTTCTGTGATCCCAGCAGTACAAACACCAGTTGCAGAGCAGGTAGCACAGACACCAACATCAGCCGTGCCCTTGGTAAAGGCAACATCAGTTGTGACTGGGATGGAGGCACCCGCTGTGACTACAGTAGCCCCTGTGATGATGACACCAGCTATTACCCCAGTTGTAGCTCCACCTGTTGTGACACCAGAAGTAAAGAAAGCAATGTTGCAGGTAGTTGAACAGGAGAAAAAGGAACCAAAGGCAGAAGCTTCAGTTGTGTCTAACGATGTTGAACCACCATTTGTGGTTGCGAAAGAGGTAAAGACATCAGTTTTAACTGAAGAGTGTGTATCAGATGAAGAAAATAGGAAGGCTTCCTTGCAGCATGAGCCTGTGGTTACTTCAACAGAACCTCAGTCAGAGGTAGAGGAGGATGTGTGGGAGGATGCTGTAGATAATATTGGAGATTCCCCGTGCCAGATGACATACACAGAGGGTGCACCCCAAGATACTGCTGCTAAACAAGCATTTGATGCTGCAATTTGATAGTGGCGTGCTAAACCAGTTGAAAGATTTGAATGAGTTGGTAAGTGATTTTATAATATTGCATTCAGTTATCAGTCATTTTTGTTGTCAGATTCATAACACTGATTTTATCATTTCAGGTGCAAGTTTAAAAAGGAAAATTCACAACATTTTACACCTGGAAGAGGCTGTGTTCAGCACAAAATCAGCTGGGACTCACATTTCTCTCAACAAAGAAATGACCAAACCACTGAGAAGTAAAATTGGATCATTAAAGTTCCATTAAGCAAAACTGAAATCAAAAACAGTAGTTATTCAGTGGACAGGCTGTTCTTTGACCAATCACTACATTTTTACATTTTACTTTGATGCAGAAAATATTTAAACATATGTAACCCTTCAAAAGCAGCTATTTTGTCATATTTTTACTAAGGATATTTGTCAATGTATGAATTTTTTATCCTGATTCAGACATCAGCGTAAGTTTATGCCACATTATATAATGTTGTATTACATATCTAAAACAAAAGGTTAAAATGTTAAAATATAAAACATTTGTACACATGCATTATATCCAGACCGTTTGCCATGTTTAGCATAAGAAAATAATTGTCATTGTGGAAGGACGTGCAATGCCTGGTATTTAAAGATATGTACTAAATCAAAGGTAATTTTGTTTTGAACCACCATATGCCTCTACATATGATATACATCAAGAAGGAATTTATTTTATACTCTAAATATGATGCACACTTTACCAAAGCTATAATGAGCAAATCACAATCATGCTCTATCAAAGAGAGGTTTAGACAGAATTCAGTCAGATATAGTCACTTAATGACTGAAAATGACAGATAGTTTTAATTTGTTTTACAAAGAACAGTCAAAATCTTATCAAACTCATGATTTATTTTTGTTGCCATATAAGTTACAAATTATTTTTGTAATTTGCTATTTTAATTTACAGAAAATATTTGACTAAAGTTCTGCCATAAAAATGTAAGCATGCAAACTAATGTTGGAATTACTGGCTTTTGCCCATGTGTGTTTTTTCCCCCCAGAGGAGCACTTCACATATATATATAAATGTTCTGCTTAATGATCAATACACTTTGTAGTACTGCATACTATCATTAAACAGTTTAGCATTTTTGTTATTATACAAGCTGCCTTGCCTGTTTTAAGGGCATGTGCATCTGGACTGATAAAATAAGCCATTGCAGTATTGAAATCAAAATTTTAACTTATTCTAATATATTGCTAAGTGTTTGAAACCATCTGTACAGATTGATTATACAGACTATGCCTCTTTGAAGAAATTGCAATATTAACAATCAATTAAATACAAGAGTGTAGTATTGTTCCTGGATTTTGAGACATTTAAAAATGTATGGTTTAATACAAATTATAATTTCAGGTTTTATTTAAATAAAAGAGACTACCAATTTTTGACTTATGATTTATGAAAAGTTGATGTCCAGCACACCAATACCATTGTTATTTCATTTGACGAATTGATGAAAGACAAATTGATAAAATGCTTATTTATTTTCTACTTTGTGCAATGTAAGATACTTTAAAGAGGCAACTCAGAAGTGTTTCACTATAACATTAAATATAGTATTTGCAGTTTATTAGTTTCAAATATATTCACAAATGACCTTCCGATAGAAAAAAAAATGAAAATAATGCAGTGAGTGGACCTTTAAAAAAAATACTTATTTCTCTCTCAGTTTATAACAAACACATGAAAATGGTTAAATACTGGCACTGAAATAAACTAATACTGCTTTAGACATTTGACATTTTAAGAAAGAATGGTTACTTCAGGAGTAGTTGTCTCAAAGTCCTTCTTTTGATTTTCCCCCAACGAATTTTCTGCCAATGGTACCGCTTCACTCTCAGTCAAACACTGATGTTTGGGAACCTCAGAAAGACTTGCAAAATGTGCTGCGCACATGCTACATTTATAGGGTCTTTCTGAAGACTGGAAGAGAGCTTCTACCTGACTGTTGTCTTCTCCACCACACAGAACCAAACTCTGCTTATTGACCATAATGTACGAGTCTGTGTCCTGACTCAAACAAACGTGTCGAGCAGCTTGATTGGCTCTGCAGAAGTTCTTTCCGCAAGCACTACACTTATATGGCTTTCCAGTGTGAATGTACATGTGCTCACGCCAGTGGCTCTTCTGAATAAACTTGCGAGCACAGGTTGGACACTCGAATTTTCTGCGTTTCATTTCACGACCCATCTCGGTGCCCTCCAAGTTGTCTATATCAGCAATTTCAGAGGGCGGCGGGGTGTCTTCCATCCACACCTGTTGATCAGTATCACTAATAACATCACTGTCAGCACGCAAATGGTCCTCTTCCATATCCTGAACTTCAAGCTCAATAGTGTGACCATTTTGCATAGACGACACCTGTGGCTCAGTTGCTTGGTTGGTGTGGACAAGGAGATGTTCCTTCAACTTGCACCTCTGGTTAAAACGGATTCCACAGTAATTGCAGGTGTAATGCTTTCGGGAGGAAGCACTCTTACTCATTATGCCATATGTGAGGTGGTGGACCATTGTGGCTGCTGGGTTTTGGGTGGGTGACTCTATGCCAACGGGTTGTGGAGATCTATAATCCATATCAGAAATTTCCAAAAATTCTCGGCTAAAGTTTTCACAATTTTTAGCACCATCCTTGCATGCTGGATTTCTTTCAGGCCGGCTGTATGTCTGATCAGGTATCTGTATGCCATAAAGTGAGTTTGTCAAAGGTACATACTGGGACTCAGGGTTTATAAGAAGACTTGCCTCCTGTAATAAAGGGTAAGCATGCAGGAATTTTACGCCCTGCTCAAGGCGAAGAGGGTCAATGGGCTGTGAGGTGAATTTTCCAGTGTACATTAAGTTAAGCAAGTAGCTGAAGATATCTGCTTGTATGTCTGAAGGCTTCAGTCGAACACAGTCACTGCAAAAAATAACCATAAAGAATCATTTAATAACAAAGTACTGCAAATGCGAATGAAGAACTTTTTTGCAGTGGCGCTTGTGGTACCTGTCTTGATGGATAAACAGCATACGGAAGTAGTTTGAGAATGCTGCAAGAACAGCTTTGTGGGCTTTGAAAAGAACATCCCCAATGGCCACAGTACAGTCACAGAGGAAACCAAACTCTCTCTGAGCATTGAGGCGCTTAAGGAGAACAAGACCATGATGGGCCAAGTCCATTTTTCTCCACCTAAACACACACAAATGAAAAGTAAATAATCATAACATTTTCAGTAGGTTATTCTTGATAAATTTCTTGCACACCTTAAATATGCATTTTGGTCACCAAAACTACATTTATCAGATACAGAACATTTACATGTGTACTTCACCATTTGTAAAAAATAAATAAATAAATAAATACATTCTGGCCAATATATATTTCAAATACAGTATATGGTAAATATATGTTGGAAACTGAGATAAATTAATTATATTTTTGAAATTTAAAAATTAAAAAAATTTCAGAGGCAAGAAAATATTTTTTTCCCCCAATCTTACAGTAGCATACATTTAGGATAAATGCAAATGTGGATGGAATAGCCTAAAAAAAAAAAATCCCCCCAAATGTGACATGTGAATGTAATTTCTTGGACTGAAATATATGGAGGGCAAAATACTATCTTAAATGCTTTTGAAAAATAAATTTATATTTTTAAAATATGTTTTTAAAAATAAATGTTTATGTAAATATATTTTAAATCATATTAGCAAATATATTTTTCGCCATTTTTTATTTATTTATTTTGCATATTGATTTTTGTGGATATACATACATATAATTAAAAACATATATTTTTGGAGTATGGTTTCTCTATACTTGTGAGGGTAACAATATTTCTAACAATAATCTCACAAATACAATAAAAACCTACTCATGATGATGACATTACTCACTTGCAAAAAAAATACCTGTATGTAAAAGAAAAAGAAACTACATAATGTACTATTTCGCGTGTAAAACTAGCAGTAGCGTGGTTTCAATGTCTAAATAGGCTTTGAGGCAACTAATAAGAGTGTTTGTAAATGTGTGTTTGCGTGTCGAAGCCCCGCCCATGCTGGTGAATTCAAGAGTACAAGTTTCCGCGGACAAAATAGGAAACACGCGCTCACGCAATGAACCCAATAAAATAACGTTACACTTTAAACGAGCGAAAGAAAATCACACCAACGAACAGAGAAATTAAAAAGGTTAATCTTCCGATAAGCGAAAGCAATTCCAAGAAGAAAACTGTCAAAACATGAATCATTTTCGGTCAAGAACCGTGAGTAATCGATAGTGTCCATCGTTACCAGGGTAAAAACAAGCCGACAACCGGTTTATGAAACACTTGTTTGAAACAAAACCTTTAAAGGCGTCACTTACCGTCTCCTCTTTCTCGACAGAACTCTAATGCCGTTGAGTTTGTTGGCTGAAAAGCGGAGGAAACCTCTCCACCGAGCAGCAGTACGAGCTCAGTCAGTGTCCGCTGCCGTTTTCCGGAGGGTTTGAATCACATGACGTGAGCGCGCGCCGTATCGAACGGCTGTCAATCAATCAGTCAACCGAATAAGAACATTGGAACGTCAGCATGACGTCATGATGGATTTGTTAGCGGCTTCATTTGAGCAGCATTTTTTTTTTTATAACTAGTGAAATGATGAATAAATGCATGAAATGTAAAACAGCCTTCTGGAAAATCAAGTTTATTAAAAAATTATGACTAAGATTATGAAAAAAAGAGCCTCTGACACTAGCATTCTCTATTCTTTTGACTTGTTTTATTTTTATTTTAAAAAAAGACCCTCTAACACTAGTGTTCCCTATTCTTTTTCTATTCTATCTACTTGTTTAATCAAGTTTATTAAAAAATTATGACTAAGATTATGAAAAAAAGAGCCTCTGACACTAGCATTCTCTATTCTTTTGACTTGTTTTATTTTTATTTAAAAAAAAAGACCCTCTAACACGTGTTCCCTATTCTTTTTCTATTCTATCTACTTGTTTCTATTTTTATAAAAACATTTTTTTTTTTAAACTTGCTATGTGTACTGCATTAGGCTAACCAGACTTGTCACAGCACTTATATATTATTGCCATTTTTGTTGTTTTGATTGCTTCTATTGTCCTCATTTTTAAGTCGCTTTGTATAAAATCGTCTTCTAAACTAAATGTAAATGATTGTATGTGTTCCATGTTCCAAAAAAAAAAAAAAAAAGCGAGACAGTTTGTCACAGCTTGTAAAGTAAAAAATCATTTGAGAAATTTTAGCACTATTGGAGGCTATGTAAGCACAACCCAATTACAAAACCAAGTCCGATGCCATTGGCAACATGGCAGCATGTGAAGAGTTGTGCACATTTTGGAGCTGTTTTATATTACTCAAGCTCATTTATAAGTTCCACAACACGGCTATCAACTTATTTCACAGCAGGGGTCGAGTCATTTCAGGACATCTATTCAATAGTGATTTCTATCCCACAACTTTCTGAAAAGGAGCCAAAACAGAAACCAAATGAGCCACTATTCATCTGATCCTTCTAAAAAAAAAAAACTTTATTTCAGGTCAGTGTCACATTAAGAATAGCAAAAGATCAGATGACTGATCAATGAGTACTTCATCTACAGAAAACAAAATGATTTGCTGGTTTACAAAGTTACTGTATGCCATCGTAAGTCTGTATCTGTGGGTCCTCAGAAGATTACACGAGCAAGTTCAAACATCACCTTTAGAGGGAAGAAAATAAGAAATATGTTTTGCATTGCATTTGCAAAATGTGTACCTTAAAACAAATTTTGAGGACATACATAATATAATGTAGACATTTTGCATAGCATTTTTTGACAGTGCAGCTGAAATGTCTATTAGATCTATTGTTTATTATTTAAACTGGTGTTCAAAATGAAAGTTTGCATGAATAGAGTTGATATCAGGGTTTACTAACCTCAATGGTGATCAGTATGACAATCATCCACTCCAGTCTGAGACTGTGTTTCTCACTGAGGTGATTCCTCATCAGGTCTGTTAGTTCAGTGCAGTGCTGTAACTTCTCGTTCACAACCTACAAATAAAACAATGCGTTAGGATCAATGCATTTTATCAGGATATTCATATCATGTCTTTTAAAGGGGTCATATGATGCGATTTCAATTTTTCCTTTCTCTTTGAAGTGTTACAAGCTCTTGGTGCATAAAGAAGATCTGTAAAGTTGCAAAGACTAAAGTCTCAAATCCAAAGAGATATTCTTTATAAAAGTTGAGTCAGCCACGCCTACCTAAAACGGCTCGTTCTAACACACCCCCACATATCTACCTCACTATGTGGGAAGAGTTGCATAACGCCGCCCAAATGTTCACGCAAAGAAAGAAGGCGTAACTTTTATTCTCACTGTAGTATTGTTGTTGCCGCCGCCGCCATGTCGTGAAGGCGCTGTGTGTTTCGTTGTGAAAGCGAAACTACTTTGTTTGGTCTTCCAAAAGAGGACGATATCTGCTTCGTCATGCCTGGAGCTGATCTGTGCTGGTCGCTGAGGAAATACATCAACTTCGCGCTGTGGATCGCCGGATCGGCTTTCACCGTGGACGAAGCGGAGTCCAGCCCGGGATTGTCACATGTGGTTGCCGCAAGACCGCCGGCCGTTTCTCACTCTAGCCACAGGCCTCCCCTCACTCAAGGCCGCAGTGTGTGACACTGTGTTTCGTTGTGAAAGCGAAACTACTTTGTTTGGTCTTCCAAAAGAGGACACAACTAGAAATCAGTGGTTAAGTTGTATTTACAACACTGTTCCAGAACACTTCAACCCAAATATTCAGATGTGTGCAGCACATTTTATGGAGGACTGTTTACTGATCCTGGGAGAGTAACGTTAGACTAAAATGCCAGCAGTTCTGACTCACGTAAGTACGTTTTCATTTAAAGGATTTGCCACTGATGATTCAAACGCGAGTTTTGGGCAGTGTAGAGTAGCACTTGTTGTTTGTCATTTCTCTAATCACAAATGCAGACATGGTTTTATGTTTACCAGTCCATCAGTTAATGTCTTGAGAAGCCAAAAGATGCATGTGTGGAAGAAACAAATCCATCATTAAGATTTTTAACTTAAAACCGTTGCTTCTGGATAAAATACTTAATTATGGGTTATGGACTGGTATTTTGGCCAGAAGTGACGGTTTAAAGTTAAAACACCTTAATGATGGATTTATATCTTACAAAGCAGCTTTTCAATTCACAAGATGTTAATTGATGGACTGGAGTGGTGTGGATTACTTGTGGATTATTGTGATGTTTTTATCAGCTGTTTGGACTCTCATTCTGACGGCACCCATTCACTGCAGAGCATCCATTGGTGAGCAAGTGATGGAATGTTAAATTTTTCCAAATCTGTTCTGATGAAGAAACAAACTCATCTCCATCTTGGATGGCCTGAGGGTGACTACATTTTCAGCCAATTTGAATTATTGGATGAACTATTCCTTTAAGACAGATTCAAAGAAATCTTTGCAAGTACTTTCACTAACCTTAACTCTTCTGTTAATATTGAGGAACTGACAGGTCTTGTCATAGAGCTGCTCGAGATCTTCTCTATCCCAGTAGAAATCAGGTGTGATCAGTAAGTCTGAGCTGAGGTTTATGCAGTGCCTGTAAAAGTTTAAAAAGACTGTGAGAATTAAACAGAGCAGCAGGTTATCTCATACAAAATAAACCAAATAAAGTGATACAAAATCAGCCTGACCTGAGGGAAAAGAGCTCCCCTATCTTCTGCATAACTTCAGCCCTAGACAGTTTCACTCTCTGTCCAGACTTCAGCATCTGTTAAAAAGGTTTATGAATATAATTACAACATTTCAAACAGAAGTATATTTGCAGTTTCAGAAAAAAACAGAACAGCTGTTCACATCTGTGCTTTTTAACATACAGAACTATTTTAAATAGCAAAAAGCAACAAATGCTGGTATTACCTATGAAAGAGTACATAAGTGGATCTACCTCAGGAATTGACTGGATGGACTCAACAAAGTTGTCGAGAGAGACCTCCCATATTGCCAGTTTTACTGAAATCATGCAAGTTTAAAGCAACGTCATCAGTGTTTTCAATGTTTCTACAATTTATGAATGCTTAATAAAAATGCAAACATTACCCCACCTGACAGAGATAAAGCATTGGAAAATGCAAACTTCTCCAGAACAACCTGATTATAATCCATCTCTTCATTAAACAAGAAAATTCCACGATGGAGCTTTGAATTACCCCTAAACCAACAAATAAATAAAATATGAAAAAATACTTCAACTTTCAGTAGGTATTATATGATTTGAATATATGTTGCATTAAGAGATGAAGGATTTGTTACTCACTCTCCTACTGTATAAGTGATCTCTTCATTTTCCCAGTGGACCAGAGCGACTTCATAGGGTTGAATTTCATGCTGTTCCAATATCCTCATCACTGTCTTTATCTGAGAATAAACATGAGTTTAACGTTGTATACACATGCATATAAACACATACACTTATATATATATATATAAAAGGTTTATGAATATAATTACAACATTTCAAACAGAAGTATATTTGCAGTTTCAGAAAAAAACAGAACAGCTGTTCACATCTGTGCTTTTTAACATACAGAACTATTTTAAATAGCAAAAAGCAACAAATGCTGGTATTACCTATGAAAGAGTACATAAGTGGATCTACCTCAGGAATTGACTGGATGGACTCAACAAAGTTGTCGAGAGAGACCTCCCATATTGCCAGTTTTACTGAAATCATGCAAGTTTAAAGCAACGTCATCAGTGTTTTCAATGTTTCTACAATTTATGAATGCTTAATAAAAATGCAAACATTACCCCACCTGACAGAGATAAAGCATTGGAAAATGCAAACTTCTCCAGAACAACCTGATTATATAGAATCCATTCATTAAACAAGAAAATTCCACGATGGAGCTTTGAATTACCCCTAAACCAACAAATAAATAAAATATGGAAAAAATACTTCAACTTTCAGTAGGTATTATATGATTTGAATATATGTTGCATTAAGAAATGAAGGATTTGTTACTCACTCTCCTACTGTATAAGTGATCTCTTCATTTTCCCAGTGGACCAGAGCGACTTCATAGGGTTGAATTTCATGCTGTTCCAATATCCTCATCACTGTCTTTATCTGAGAATAAACATGAGTTTAACGTTGTATACACATGCATATAAACACATACACTTATATATATATATATATATCATTACTCCAGTCTTCAGTGTCACATGATCCTTCAGAAATCATTCTAATATGCTAATTTGGTGCTCAAGAAACATTTATGATGAACATAATGATGCTGAAAATTCAGCTTTGCATCACAGGAATAAATTACATTTTAAAATATTTTCAAATAGAAAAAAGTTATTTCAAATTGTAATCATTTTTCACAACATATTTATCAAATAAATGCAGCCTTGGTGAGCATAAGAGACTTTAAAAACATTAAAAATATCTTAATTATTCCAAATGTTATGAATAAAAAATAACTACTACTCACAGTTTTCTCTTCAACGTTCCAGAACACCACGGAGCCCTCTCTATATGGTAAACAAAACCAAAAATAATGACCAATTGGCTGAAATCAAAACCCAGAAATTAAAGTGAAAAAACATCATTCAGCATACCTGAAGACGAACATTGTGCCACTATCATAAGGTTTTGCAGCATTCTCTGTTCCCATAACCAAAACATTAGAAGCATCTGAAACCCACAAGATGTATTTACTACAAATATGTGTATCCTTCAAACTAGAATGGAATGCATAGTTTTCTATGTACGGTCAAAAACATAAAAAAAGTGATGCTGATGAACTGACCTCTGGGAAATTCTTCGATTTCAACGAAGCCATGAGCTATGAGATCGTGACAGAGGGTTGGTAAATGGTACTGATCTGCAGTTGCGTATGCAATGCACTGCATCATGTCCTGAAAAACATAGTTAGATACATAATTATATATGCCATAGATGATTCTAACGTAAACAATTGGCACACACCTCCTCCAGACTAGGCTGATTGGTTCGTGAAGGTTGTTTGGTTCTTGGTCCCTTAAAGGTCCTTTTTCCAGGCAAGCTTCCTTGTTTCAGCACTGATTTGGTGGCGGTTGTTGTTGTGGACTGCAATCTCATTTGTAATCTCCATGTTCTGGATTTTAAATTTAAAGGAGTCAGTCTTTCAAAAAGTGGTCTCTGACTCACTCCTCTCTGCAATAAGCATCTATGGTAATGTAAACTGGTGTGACAATTCCTCCAGTCTCTAAGAAGGTTTAGTGTAGATGCACTGGATGCCAGTGTTGTGCAGTTTAACCTGTTGGCGGGGACACTGTTTAATCCATTTAGTGTCCTGAGAGCAAATCCACAGGCTTGTGTCCTTTTCAAAGGCTGATGTAACCTCCATAAAATCTTGAGAGACATGCCTGTATGAATCAAGCAGTTTCCGCATTAAAATAGTGTTAAATTATGTCTATATCAGCATGCATGAAGTGGCCAAGAGGCCTTTATTTTAACTGACTTTGAACGACAAGCATGGCAACACACTGTATTGGTCATATCTAATCATATATAACCCTCTTGGTGGTTCATTATGAAGGTCAATTGAAGCAAATGCAAAGAAGGAAAAACACGTGTCTGCTTCGTTCTGATCAGCTGACATAAAGCAGATACACTTTAAATTGTTTTGCACTCTACTGTAAACGCAAGCTGCTTACATTTGATTCTAATAATTCACAGTAATTCATTCGCTTTAAACCTTCAGCGTACCTGCCGCGTACCGTCCCGCCAAATATTAGAACGTTCGGTGACAGAAACTGTTAAACTGTAGATACAAATGTTGCAACATTCTCAAACATTCACATAAAGTTTATTTGACAGTTCGACCTGCACGACTGATCCGGGCACTTCCTGTATTTTGGTGACGTTCAATCGGACGTAAA
Source organism: Sinocyclocheilus rhinocerous (assembly GCF_001515625.1). Taxonomy (NCBI): domain Eukaryota; kingdom Metazoa; phylum Chordata; class Actinopteri; order Cypriniformes; family Cyprinidae; genus Sinocyclocheilus; species Sinocyclocheilus rhinocerous. Next base: position 1,363,282 of record NW_015627738.1, read on the forward strand.
AGTCGCTCCGCCCCTGCAGACTTATTTGCATAGACTGTATATGGATTTTATGAATTTTCTTCTTCTTTTGGAGTTTTATGGCGGTTGGCAAACAAACGATAGGTGCATTCCCGCCACCTACTGGGCTGGAGTGTGGACCATTGATGGAATAGGAAGAACTAAATAAATTTTTTTTTATATATATATATATATAGAGAGAGAGAGAGAGAGAGAGAGAGATTTTTTTTTTTATAAAAAATTAAACCCTTCTAAATCCTGTTAAACAGATCTACTTTTTTTTTAAAGAATGTCATTAAAGCATTATATATTTTATAATGATTTAAGTCATTATTCAACAAAGTTTTAAGTGTAATATTTTCTATCCCTATTTCTTTTAATTCTTCCAACAGAAATGCTCTTTCATTATCATAAGCAGAACAACGTAATAGTGCATGCTCTACTGTTTCTGGTAATCCACACAGACTACAGTTCCCAGACTCATGCTTTTTTTTATTAATTTTATTTTGAACCTATTGTTTTATTTGGTAAATGGCGTGTAAAACACATGTAAATTTAAGTTTGTTACGTTTGTTCTCTTAAATATGTTAAGAGATAAACTATTTTATCTATCTATCTATCTATCTATCTATCTATCTAAAAATCATGTTTTACAGTAATTGTTAAAAAGTTAAAAAGTCGAGGAGATTTTTAAAGGGGTCATATGATGCTGCTAAAAAGAACATTATTTTGTGTATTTGGTGTAATGAAATGTGTTTATGCGGTTTAAGGTTAAAAAAACACATTATTTTCCACATACTGTACATTATTGTTTCTCCTCTACACCCCGCCTTTCTGAAACGTGTCGATTTTTACAAAGCTCATCGGTCTAAAAAGCATTGTAGTCTACTCTGCCAGGATCAGGAAACAGTCCTCCATAAAATGCGCTGGACACATCTGAATATTTGGGTTGAACTGTTCTGGAACAGTGTTGTAAATACAACTTAACCACTGATTTCTAGTCGTGTCCTCTTTTGGAAGACCAAACAAAGTAGTTTCGCTTTCACAACGAAACACACAGCGCCTTCACGACATGGCGGCGGCTACAATACTACAGCGAGAATAAAAGTTACACTTTCTTTCTTTGCGTGAACATTTGGGTTGCGTTATGCAAATCTTCCCACATCGTGACGTAGACATGTGGGGGCGTGTTAGAACGAGCCATTTTAGGTAGGTGTGGCTGACTCTTAACTTTTATAAAGAATATCTCTTTCGATTTGAGACTTTAGTCTTTGCAACTTTACAGATCTTCTTTATGCAGCAAGAGCTTGTAACACTTCAAAGAGAAAGGAAAAATTGAAATCGCATCGTATGACCCCTTTAATACAGGAGTTATTTTTTTAGCTTAGTTAAATAGCACACATTTATCAAGAGTCTGCAAGCAGGTAGATATGAGGCTTTATATTATTTATGTCATATAAGATGCTTGAAATCCATTGTGTCAGTACATTAAATTAAAAATAAAATAAAAACATTGTACGTCGCTCTGATAAAAGCATCTGCCAAATGTGACTGGCGGTCACTGTATTAACATTTGATGGCGCGCCCTCTAATGGTGAACACGTTAAATGTTGTTGTGTTGCTTGGATACCTGATAAACTACAGCGACACATTAACATGAATAATCTACAGAACACTGTGCATTAAAGAGAAGGTCTGATATAGACGTGGAGCAACAACAGACACAAGTGAGTTTGTACATTGTGCCAGTTTATAGAGTGATGCATTCTTATTATTTTTTCTTCACAAAGAGAATTGTTGCCTTTAATTGCTGTACTGTGTACTGCTATAGCCATAAATCATTTGATTTGTGTCAGGATCATCAAAATGCGAAAACATCCACAGGACCTGTCAACAAGGGCTAATTTAGTCAGTCAACTAATCCAATTGTGATTTATGTCTTATACCACTTTCAGTATATCTTTTATGATCATCTATACACGTTAATTCATAACCAAATTGCATTGCATTTCATTACTATAAAAAGTTATATTCATTGTGCCTAGCTAAATATGTTCAAATAACATATTGCTAACATACCCATTAAGTTGTGAAAACGCTTTTTCAAAATGTCCACTTTTTTACATGTTTGATAAACTTCTCTGAACATTCTAAAACATGTAGTTACATTTAAAAAGCCTGAAGTATTTAGGATATATATTTTTTAAAAAGTTAAATGAATGATGTATAAAGTTTTTGTGCTAACATTTTGAAAACATTATTAAAACCAGAACCAGAAACCCTTTGAACGGATGTTCTAATGTTATTGGAAGAATGTTCGTTCTAAACTTTGAGAGAACCTTGCCATTAGCCAAAGTTCTGAAAATGTTCCCTTGTTAGCTGGGTGAATTACTGTTACTGTTGCTATGGATACATCAGGTTCTATCTGTCAGCATTCAGGTTTGATTGACAGCGGCTTGGCAATGGAGGAGTCTGTAATCCAGCAGCACCTCACACACTATAAGCAGGCCACTGAGACGGCGCGTGAGGAGCTGGCCGTCCTGCAGACCAAATACAACAAACTCCAATCACAGGTTCCTGTATTCACTGGTCAGTTGTGGTGTTTTGAATGCACATTCTCTATGTGAAATAACTTATTTCCTTTTAACAGCTCTTGGAAAGCCAATCCAAAGTTGCATCTCAGGAAGAGACTATGAAGAACTTAAAGGATGCTGCAGATCGGCATAAAGAGAAAGAGGCGAGACAGGAGTCTCTCATCAGCTCACTCAGAGAGCGCAACTACAACACAGAGCAGGAGATGCTCTCCATCACCTCCTCCAAAAGCTTCATGGACATGAGAATACAGACACTTACAAAAGACAATGAGGAGATCAAGGGGAAAATAATGGAACTTGATATCAAGTCAAAGTGAGCATTTACTTTGGACACAACTAGAATATATACATAAGAACATACTGTATATATATATATATATATATATATAAAGTATAAATTGTTCATATGTAATTTAAATGTGGAATATAACCCTAACACTACATATACATGTATAAATTGTGCACATGTTGATGTATAATTAACACTTCTATTTCTTCTAACATCACATATTTGCAGACAGTATTTTGCAGAATGCAACAAAGCAAAACGGGAAGCCGCTGAGACAAAGTGAGCATTTACTTTGGACACAACTAGAATATATACATAAGAACATACTGTATATATATATATATATATATATATATAAAGTATAAATTGTTCATATGTAATTTAAATGTGGAATATAACCCTAACACTACATATACATGTATAAATTGTGCACATGTTGATGTATAATTAACACTTCTATTTCTTCTAACATCACATATTTGCAGACAGTATTTTGCAGAATGCAACAAAGCAAAACGGGAAGCCGCTGAGACCCAGAGAAGATCTGATGAGTTTATATCGGCTTTAGCAAACAAAGTCTCTGTAAATGTGGCAGGAAAGGCAGATCCTATGGATTATATCATATCCGTGGTGAGTGTGTTCACATATGCTTTCAACCAATATTCTTCTGATCTCTAACATGTCTCTCTATGATAAGGTGGACGCCTGCTTGAAGGACAGAGACCACCTGAAGAACTGCATTTGTGCTTTAGAGGAGAGTGTGAAGTTGTACGAGGTGGAGTGTAAAGCCAGCAGAGAAACAGTCAAGAGACTGGCGACTGATGTAGAGCATGAACAGTCGCTCTCAGCCTCCAGAGTGAATGAGCTGAACTCTAGCAGACAGGTATCTTACAGATCAGTAATGCAATTAAACAACACTTAAGAAATCAACAAGCAACAAGTATCTTATAGGGTAAAACCTGTGCAGAACATGCCTGGGTTATATTTCACTTCAAAACCAGAAGAAATAAAAATATTTTGCATAAAGGAAAAAATGCTTTTTTTTTTTTTTTTGTAATGAACATTATGGCATTATGTTCAAGTATTTCCTGTAAAGCAAAATCATTAATAACACAGCCCTGCATAAGCATTCTGATGATTTGCAAAAAAAGGCCTAATATTAATTTGATGATGCTGAGTTCAAAAATATTAATGAGAACTTTCCATTGCGTATAGTTTTTACTCAAAATAAGAATGGTTTTTCAATTTATATAAATTTGTATCAGCTTTAATGCACAAATAAAAGCAATCAAATGTCAAAAGTTTAGTTTGTAATGACAAAAAAAGTATACTGTAGATTTCCAAATGTAAATTAATTATTGCAGATTTCCCAATTTATGCCCAATTTTGTCAATCGGAATACAAATTTCCAGAATTTATCTTAAAAAACTTTTTCAAATGAGTAAAATAAAAATAGTGCAGAAATGGAAAATAATTGTTACAGATTTACAAATTGATGCCAAATTTTAAGAGAAGTTTAAAAAACTGTACTATAAAAATAGTGCCGTTTTCAAATGTCTAGTTTTTAAATGTTTGTTTCATTAAAAACTTAATTAAAAACGAACAACTGCACAATTTAAATGAATTTGAATTTTAAATGACTAAATGTTTAATCAAAATGAAAACTCTTGAATTTTATTATATATTTTTTAATATTCTTCTTATATTTTTGAATTGTATTATTATATATAACATTTACATTTATATTTAGTCATTTAGCAGACGCTTTTATCCAAAGCGACTTACAAATGAGGACAATAAAAGCAGTCAAAACTAACAAAACAGCAACAATATATAAGTGCAAATGACAAGTCTCGGTTAGCCTAGTCTGTGAAAGTGATTTTGTGCCTCTTTGAGATGGCACAATAATACGCCGTTCACTTGCAGAACGCAAGCTTCTAGAGGGCACATAACTCGGAAGTAATGAATTTAGGTAAATGTGTGCAGAACCAGTGGTGGTTTTGTAGGCAAACATTAATGCCTTGAATTTAATGCAAATTGATGAACAGAGGTATGACGTGCGTTCTTTTCGGCTCAATACCTTTGAATGTAAAAACAAAATAAGAAAGTATCATTCAGAATCATTCATACTTGTGAAAATGGGCAGAGAACTGAACAAATACTGTAGCTGTCACCCGACTTGTGGCAGTTTTTCTGATGATTCTGGGACTTCTTCACCTTACAAATGGTTATCAAAAGCAAAAATGCTATGAAATGCATTATATTTTGTGAGAAAGTGTGACGTGCTTGAGCAAAACAGCCACCATTTTTGGAAACAGCAGCCCAAAATTAGTAAGAAACAAGTACTGGATTTCATTTAGCAAATATGATGAATAGTGGTGTAACAAATCAGCAATATACTGTATTTTTGTCAGGAATTGGATATAATCTCCCTAAAGAAACTAAGTTTGGAGAGGGAGAACCAGAGCCTTAAAACCTCCCTGCAGGAGTCTGAACTGGCGCTGGTGTCCGCACAGCAGCGCTGCCGCCACTATGAGAATCTCTCTCAGGATCTGCAAAATAAACTCCACAGCTGCCAGAATGAAGCTCTGGCGTCTCACAGCCACCATGAGGCCTTCATGAAGAATGTGGAAGCTCTGCTGGATGATCAGTCTCTTCCCGTTCAACACACAGAAAGTGACATATTGAAGGCACTTACGGCCCTTTGCAGCAGAGAGAAAAGTGCACAAAAGGTAACGTTTGCATCTCATATTTTTATAGCGTAGATTACGTTCTTACTTTTCAACTAATGTGCTTTCTGTGTGCTCTAGTCTCAGATGGAGATGGAGGGCAGGCTGGCGGAGGTGGAAGAGCAGTTGTCCAGCCACAAAGAGCATCAGAGCAGTTCAGAACGGAGAGAACAGGAGCTGCTGGACAGAATCAAGAGTCTGGAGGACGAGCTGCTGACGGCTGGAGTCTGGAAAGATGGAATGAACCAGGACAAACGGCATGTGAGGAAGTGGATTTATACTGCCAAAACCTGTAACTGTATAAAAATATTCACATTGTCGAACTTTTCTGGCCACTGTGTATCATATGGAATTAGAACATAATTAAAATGTATCATAAATGTCCTAAAATGACCCCTCAGTAATGTCATTGGCCTTCTCTCTCTGTAGTACCTGCGGTTTGTGGAGCAGCTCTCAGAGAAGCTGAAAGTGGATCGTGTTGCTGCAGATCTGGGATTTGATATGAGACTCGAGGCCATTCTTACACGAGCTGAACAGCTGAGCAGACAGGAAGGGACGGCTTTACTGGAGATCAAGACACAAATCTACAGCCTTCAGAGAAAGGTGCTGACATGTCAAATAATTAACTTTAACTATTATTTAGTTCAATGTTTTGGTGCATAACCTTTCCAAATGTACAATAATTGTTACAGATTTACAAATGAATGCCCAATTTTATCATAATTTATCTTAAAAAATGTTTCAAAAATAGTCAAATAGTGCAGAAGTGAAAAATAATTATTACAGTTTTACAAACGAATGCCCACTTTTGTCAGATTTTATATATTAAAATATTTTAATGTTTTATTAAAAACGTTAAAAATTGTAAAATAAAAGAAGTTCAGAAATTCAAACTAATTGTTACAGATTTACAAATTAATGCACAATTTAGTCAGATTTTACACATTTCTTTTTACAAATTTCAGATTTATTATTTTTATTCATATTACAGATTTTACAAATTTCTTGAATTTTACTGACAAAATATTTTAATGCAAATTTACAGAAAATAGTACAAATAAAAATAGTGCAGAAATGTAAAATAATTGTTACAGATTTACAAATTAATGGCCAATTTAGTCAGATTTAAAACAAAATTTCCAGAATTTATCTTAAAAATGTTTTTAAAATTGTGCAGAAATGTAAAATAATTGTTACAGATTTACAAATTAACGGCCAATTCTGTCAGATTTTTAATACATATTTCCAGGATTTATTTTAAAAATGTTTTTCAAAAATGGCAAAATAAAAATGAAAAAGTGCAGTTTTTAAATCTAGTTTTGTAATGTTAATAATTTATTTAAAAACGTAATTTAAAACTAACTAAACAAACAAATGAAATTTAATTTTAAACAACTAAACAATTAATCAAAACAAAAATACTTCAAATGTATTAGATATTTATATTTTCTTATACTTTTAATTTATTTATTATACTTCTCATTTATTTGAAATGTATTCAATGTAAAACCAGTGTAAAAATACAACAACAACAAAAAATCAATATAAAATCAAAATGAAAATCTTAAATATAAACCATACAACAATCCTAGCCATCAAACCACGATTACATTACATTATTTGATTAGCTGGTTATCATTTCCATCAATGGCTGCAGCTTAAAGAACATAAGGAGCGTTCAGAAAGTAAAGAGCTTCACCTGGAGCTGCTGAGGAGGAAGATGGTCCAGCTGGAGGAGGAAAAGAGGAGCCGCTCGGCTCTGGCGGTGGAGAAAGATGATGCTGCTCTGGCCTGTAAGAAGCTCCAGAAGCGCGTGGATCGACTGCAGGCGGAGCTGAGCACCTTACGCTTCTCCAACACCGAGCTGAAAGCCCAGCTGTCCCACACCAATGAGCTCAAGGTACAGGGACGAGGCCTGGCCCACAGACCCTCACCAAACAGAGTCATTTCAGCATAAAATACCAAAACAAAGACCATTTTTAAATTTAAAAACACAAATGTGACTCTGTAAATATATACCATTTTTACTGTATATGGTTCTTGAGTTGACAATAAGGTTCTATGGATAATAAAATAGATTCTTTAGATCAGTGTTTTGGTTTCTGGATCCTTTAAGGCATATAGATGATTTGTGTAGCTTGTAGAGCATCCAATTAGCAACAATAAGGTCATGAACTGGAGTCCCAGGGAACATCCATACTGGTCAAATATAGTGAATACAATGCAAGTTGCTTTGGATTAAAGCACCTGCCAAATGCATGAACATAAATGGTCCTAATATCGACCCTTTATGTTTAATGTCGCAATAAAAGATTGAGTTTGACATTTTGATTAAGAATTACAAGGTCAAAACAAATCAAAGATGAAACATGCACAAATGACTTGTTCACAATAAGATCAATAACATGCATTTAGAAAATAGGGTGAATTTTTATTTCATGCCTTCTTTAATAGTGCTGCTTCACATGTAGAGTGTGGCGATGCTTGTAAATGCTTAGTTTCTGCTGTCTTTGGTGCAACAAGATCAAAGTGATGGAACAAAACCAAACCATAGAAGAGCAGAGTAAGAATCTGGGAAAGCTTGAGGAGAACAAGGTAAGGACTGAGAAGAAACTAACCGTCATCAAGTCAGAGCTGAAAAACCAGGAACTCAGAGCCAGAGATGAGATTCAACAAGCCCAGAGACTGCTGGACACTCAGTCTAGCGCCATAGCAGATCTCACTCACACTGAGAAACAGGTACAGAAGTGACGTAAGACTACATATCTGCACATACACTACCTTTCAAAAGTTTGGAGTCCATTAGATTTTTTTATGTTTTTGAAAGAAGTCTCTTCTGCTCACCAAGGCTACATTTATTTGATCAAAAAATACAACAAATACAGTAATACTGTGAAATATTATTACAATTTAAGATAACTGTTTTCCATGTTAATATATTTTAAAATAGAATTTATTTCTGTGATACAAAGCTGAATTTTCAGCATCATCACTCTAGTCTTCAGTGTCACATGATCCTTCAGAAATCATTCTAATATGCCGATTTGCATATATATATATATATATATATATATATATATATATAAACAGGAAATGGATTACCTTTATTAATAGTAACCAGTATGCTCCTACATTGCAGTTGCTGGACTTCTACACGGTGGTGTCTCAGATGTTAGGTGTTGACTGCACAGGCTGCGTCCCAAACTATGAAGTTCTCAGAAGGCTGGAGGTTCTGCTCCAGTCACGTCACTGTCACTGTCCTGCTCATCTCCACCAGCATCACACGCCTCAGATCTGGGAAACTCCAGTTTCCTCCATAAACGTCGCTCATTCTCATGAGTTTAAAGCCCAGGCCCTGCCAGCTCCCTCCAGCACAACCTCTGACAGCCCAGCGGCCCACGGAGATAATAATATAATAGCATCGAATGATAGTTTGAAGTGACTAAGGTTTTGTTTTGTTTTTGTTAACCTTGAAATACAAGTTTAAAAATCATTCTGATCGTACACTGACTTCTGATAAGGCGAATGGCCTTGTTTCCTTCCTGCGCACTCCCTTAAAACGTCAAAAATATACAGTTGTTTTAACGTTCAACCCATTCCCAGTTGAACAGCCTAAATATTTTGTGGTTTGGATGCTGGTTTCCCCACCAGGCTTCTTAACTAGCTTAACCAGCACCATATCATTGGTCAAACAGCAAAAAGTATTTCCTGTGTAAACCAGGATTTAGCTGCTTTCTGTAACTAAGATTTTGTAGATGCATCATTCTGGGAACAAAAAGCACCTCCTACTATTGATAGTAATTAAAAAGTAACCATGTAAAATAAACAAATTAAAAAATGCATGCAACAAATTTAAAAATTGCAAGTATTTCATTAACTATTAGTAGATATTTACCATGTTTGTTGTGATGAATGAGACTCCTCCCAGTTTAAACTGGGTTAATGGAATTATTACCCAGCTAACAAAAACATGTTCTAAGGATGTTTTCCTAATGTTGCCATTAAGTTATAGAAATGTTGTTTCTGAATTTTCTAAGAACATTCAAAACATACAGTTAAATTTGACCGTTAGTGAAAACATTAAGAACGTTCCACTTTATCATTTTTCAAACATGGGAAGTTACTTCTGAATGTTCTCTGTAGAAATACAATTCATAAAAACATTTTCAGAATGTTATTAAAGACCAGATAATTTTAAATGAACATTCTTTCGTTACTGGAAGAATGTTCATTCATAACTGAGAGAGAACCTAGCCAAGTTCTGAGAAGGTTCCCTGTAATACAACCCTGTAAATATTACCAGCAAATCATTTCAGTGTTTAAGCAGTGATTGCGTCAAAAAAACTGGTAAGAAAATAATTATGATTCACAATTAAACCAATTATGGTCATTTAGTCTTTAATTGTAATGAAAAATACTAATCAGCAGGTTATGTGTATATCATAGGTGTATTTTCATTGCAAAGGTTTTTTAGGCCTCAGCAAACTACATACATAAATATCCTTTTCTTTGATATCAGTGGTTTACATACAGTAAAGTATATTCATGACAGTTAACTTGAATATTACAGCAGGTTAGATAAGATCAAAAATTAAAAATAAACAATGACAAATCCAATAAAATCAATGATCGTTTTAAAGGATGACCACATGCCAAAAATACATATAAAAAATAATTGCAATATAGAGTTCATAAATTGTTTTATCTTCTCTGTTTTACAAGTTATTCATTTGATACAAGCAATCCAACACCTTTCAGTTTTTTTCCCAATAAACTTGATCTTTCCATGCTTAAAAAAGGCCTTTAGACCTGATTAACTCTCAGTGTTGAGTTAATATCCTACGCTCTAGTTTCCTCCTTCCTATCAAACATGGAAGAACATCAGTAGCACTAACAACACTTGTCTGACAGCAGTTTTCAGTGCAACAGGCTTCGTTCTAACATCTACACGAGACTCAGTGACATACTGTAGAATTAGCAGCTCTATTTGCTGTACAAGGACACAATAATGGCTGCCAAATTTAGAGGGAAACCCGATGCTGAGCTGCCGTTTTGACTTCAAAGTGGAGCTCATATAGGTGGAGGCCCGTTGGTGTAGCTGAGCATTGGGTGGAAGGAGCGGGCGAAGTTGTTGAGTTGGGCACAGCTGTAGTCGTCCTCAGACGTAGGCACAAGACAGGCCACCACCACCACCAGCAGCAGGATGATCTGCAGCGGCAGTGCGGCCCAGAGGACACGCTTCAGGAAGGTTTTACACCAGGATGGAGGTTCTTCCTCGTCAGAATGGGAGGAACCGGATCCAGCGGCGTTGCGAGACCTGCTACACATGAGACGGCATAAAGAGGTGGAAACATTCAGATGCGCAACTAGGTGAATGAGAGAAATTACACGGGTTATCTAGCTATTTCTAAGCTGTAGCTAAGGAAATGGGTTTTGTAGATTCACAAAAGACTTCTAGAGTTTCTCTCTACACTTTTAAAATGAAAGGTTCACTGGATACTGGGCATTGATGGTTCCATGAAGAAAGGTTCTTCTTTATTGTGGAAAAAGGTTCTTTGTGGAACCAAAAATGGTTCTTCTATTGCATTGCTATGGGAATCCCATTTTGGAACCTTTATTTTTAAGAGTGTAAATAGGCTTTCATATTTATTGGATGGAATGATTTCTCTATGCATATTTCTTGTACATATTCATCTCTGTCTAACACTGTTATATGAGATTTGGGAACACATTAGCTGCCCAAGCTTGACACAGATGGCGTTAGTTTAAAGTCTTCAGTAGCATTTAAAAGCAAAAGGGCCATTTTAAGAGAGTTTTTGTTTTTCATAAATATGCCTTTTTTGTTAAAGCGCTGTTAAACAGAGAGCATGCTAACAGGAAAAAGTGCAGCTTAACAGTTTTCAGTTTAAGGCAAAAGAGTTTTGGCACTGGGGGTGCGCTGTTGCCTAATGGTTAAAAATATGCTGGAAAAACTAAAATGCTGTATGTTCGAACCCAACAAGATGCAGTTCATGAGCGATCACAATTGTGCTCTTAAGAAAGATACTTACACCTTGGTTACACCAGACAAACTGACTGGAATAATAAGTCTACTTCACTACACTGCTTCAGATACAAATGACGACATCCTAATGATTTAATCTGGCTTCCTTGAATCAATAATCAGTAGAAAGTGACACGTACAGTCATTAGTTACTCATGTTTACTGCAGTTTAATACTGTATAGATCTTCAAAAGTCTCCAAAATATAAAACAATATTATTTCGCCCTCCATCATTCTGTGCATCTCTCTTTTTGCATCATTCTCTTTTTTTTTTTTAATAAAAAACATTTATATAATTTTTTTTTAAACATTCTATGATAAAAATATTTGTATTATAGTGGTAATTATATTGTGAATATGCATCTTTAAAGGGGATATATTGACATTACTTATATTTATAGGACAATAGTTTTAAAATAAACAATTATCATATCTATATATATCTATCTATCTATATATATATATATATATATATATATTAATCTTAACAAGTACTGAGTTGAATATTTATCCATGTTATATAAATAATTATTCTGCAGTGATCTTAAAATAATTATTTTAACAATTATTTTGTAATAAAAATCTTAAAGGGATAGTTCACCTCATAATGAAAATTCTGACATCATTTACTCACCCTCATGTCATATACTAAAATATAGCAAATTAATTAATCAACCTATAATAAAAAAAACATTTTATAATAACAATGTTTAATTCTATTGGGAATATGCATCTTTAAAGGGGACATAGTAGGATTACATCTAATATTAATGGGACAACAGACTTATAATAAACAATCTTAATTATAAACAATTAAAAAAAAAATTAAAAAAAAAAAATCTTATATTTAAAAAAATATTATTATTAAACAATTATTTTATAATAAATAAACTTCTTGTAATTTCACCATGACCCACTACAAAACAACTATTTGTGAATAACTACGTTTAATAAAAAACATTTATATAATTTTTTTTTAAACATTCTATGATAAAAATATTTGTATTATAGTGGTAATTATATTGTGAATATGCATCTTTAAAGGGGATATATTGACATTACTTATATTTATAGGACAATAGTTTTAAAATAAACAATTATCATATCTATATATATCTATATATATATATATCTATATATATATATATATTAATCTTAACAATTATCTTATATAAATAATAAATATTATTTAGCTTAATTATTTTATAATTTAAAAAAAATCTTGGAACATCACTATGATCCACTACAAAAAAATTTGTGAATAACCATCTTTAATGCTGACATATCATGGTAAACCAGATTTTGTAGAGAGTCCTGACATTGAGTCTGTGTGATGCACAGTCATGTTTCTCTAGAATGTCATCAAACTGCACGGATGGCAGATTGGAGGAGGGAGAAGATGATTGATTAGTCGGTGAAAGAGCAGATGTGACACACCAGAGAGAGAAAAAGAGAAACTGTTGTCAAGATTGTTCATTGCAGACGCTTGCTGAATAGACAAGAAAAATGAACGGCTCAGCAGCAAGCAGCCTAGCACATCCATATTTACAGCCAAAAAAATATAGAAAACAAGCACGTTTTTGGTCTCGTGCATGAGCTCCTCCCTTAGTAGTGTCTATCTCAGCTCCCTAACCTGAGCAGTGTCTAGAATCACAGAAGATGATGGAAGTCATCAGCATGAGCCTGTAGGTTGCTAATATTTCTGCATGCATGACACGCTTCATCTCTGGGCCACTGCAAGCGTGGTCTGTCAGGTTTGTTGGACACTGTCCACTTAGGGGTCAACCCAGAGCCTTTAGTGCTAGGGGTCTACGCTCAGGTCATGGGTTGAGTTCCATTATCTTCCAAGTGTTCTAGAAACCAGGAGAAAGGTACCTGTGAAGTGGACTGCTCACACAGGCTCCGGGCTGTGACAGACTACTTTTGCCCCATGGCTGTTTGCAATGAACAGGGGGTAAAAGAAAGAAAGAATGTTTCAGTCCAGGCAAATAAAGACAAAGCTACTGATGAAAGAACCACCAAAAAAGAGAAAAAAAGAACCAACTAAATCAAATGAGGGGGTGACAGCACCTCTATGGAGACAAAGAAACTGGTTCTTCATGACACACTTCTCAGAAAAAAAACACCTTGCAACAAGAGATGCTTTAATATTTAAAAGCTTTTAAAGAGCTCAGAGGAAGTTTTAAGCTCATTTCAGACATTTCTTCTGTTTTCTGAGAGTGAATCTCAAAATCTAACAAGAACATGTAATAGGTCATATTTTACCCAGGACGTTGTTTATTACATAAAGGCCATAATGCAGGAAAATCTTATTATATGTGCATTATAATGGAAAAAAGTAGCATGAGCTTTAAAATTAATTAATTTATATATATATATATATATATTATTAAATATTACAAACAAAAATTAAGTAGAATGACAAGCTCTAAAATGATAATTTTTGAATTATAATAATTAAAAAATATACATACATCACAGTGATTGTTGATTAATGCACCATTGTGTTATTGTAATGAGAATCTGATGAGAATTCTTAAAAATATATAAAAACAAAATATCTGGACGAAAAAAAAAATATTACAACTTTGAAATAAAATAAAACATCTGGATGCATTATGGTAATAATTTGAGAGGAAAATGTGCTTTAATGTCATTATAACGTTTATAATCATTATTAAAAAAAAGGCTTAATTTTCTTCATACTAAATATAATTTCACATTTTATTCTTTTAATTTTGAGGTTAAATATGGCCTGGACATGTTTTTTGTTTTGTTTTTTTTCATAGAACCAGTATTCCTTGATGACTACAGTGTGGGAATCTAGAATAAACATGAATATGGGAAAATGAGTGGAGGAACAAACCAAGCCAGAATTTAGGGGTGTGACTAGTTGTTTAAAGGATGTAAAACGCACTTGGATCAATCAATAGGATGTAGAAACACAACAGGGACGAATCACATCTCCAGTTCTGATCTGGCTCTTGCATTAGAGGAGAGCATGCTGGGAAGGTCCTGATTTTTGGAGGAACTCTGAGCAAGTATACTAATAAGGTGTCAAGTGTGTTTTTGGAGGCCAAGTTCCAGGGACATTCAAGTGTCAAACTATCGGCTCAACGTGACAAGCAAACACTAATCTCTGAAGGGCCCAACAGAACGTGAGGGTGATGTGTTACCGATCGCTGGCGACTGGGAGTGCTGCGTCCAGACACGGGGCTCAGGGAACCGGAAGTGTCCAACTCATCAGCAGACGACCAAGATGACAAGTCCTACAGAGATTGTGTGTGATGAGGAGGGTTGGAGAAAGAGAGTGTGACAAAACATAAAATAAGACATAAAACCGGGATTAAGTTTAGGACTGCACATCAGGGTTATTATAGATAACTAAAACTTAAACTAAAACCATAAAAAAACGTTTTCGTTACTTGAAATAAAATAAACTTTAACTGAATAACTTTAAAACTAAATAAAAATACTAACTATATAGACATAAAAGGCAAAAACAAACAACAACCAGTGTTGGGGGTAACGCATTACAAGTAACGCGAGTTACGTAATCAGATTACTTTTTTCAAGTAACTAGTAAAGTAACGCATTACTTTTTTAATTTACAAGAAAATATCTATCTATATTTTTCAAAAAAGTAACGCCAGTTACTTTGTTTTCCCATTTATTGACTGACAAGTCTCCTGTCCCCATATTGGAGAAATCGGAAGTGCAGAGGAGTTGTGTGCGCTGTGTGAACATGATGTTACTGTAGTTCTAGACTAAATGTGAATGTGCATTAATTCATCCCACTCGCAAAAAACAGACTTAGTATTCATCAAAATGAATTAAAACATAAATATTTTAAATAACACAAATTTATTTAATCCCATTCTACACTGAACAAAATTATAAACGCAACACTTTTGTTTTTGCCCCCATTTTTCATGAGCTGAACTCAAAGATCTAAGACTTTTTCTATGTACACAAAAGGCCTATTTCTCTCAAATATTGTTCACAACAAAAGTAATGTAACGCATTACTTTCCATAAAAAGTAACTAAGTAACGTAATTAGTTACTTTTTTAGGGAGTAATGCAATATTGTAATGCATTACTTTTAAAAGTAACTTTCCCCAACACTGACAACAACATTAATAAAACTTCAACTAAAATAAAATGTAAACAGAAAATATAAAATAAAAACTATTTCAAAATATTAATAAAAACAAAACCAAAAAAAAGCAATGGTTCTAAAATAACACTGCTGCACATCAAATATTCATTTAGAAGTGTTTTTTAACCTTTTTGACTTAAAGGCTTCTATCACAATATTTGAATAATATAATATATAATATAATATCAGAAGAACTATAATATATAATCACAATTCATTTCAAGTTTAAAGAATGGTATTTTCTACAATAAAAGCCAAATAAATTTAGGGGAAATAAGAATGTTAATATTTTTTGATCCCATTTTTTTTTAAATTAAGTTTGTTTTAATATATTAATAATAATAATAATAACAATATTATTTATATCAATAATGATAAATGAATTTTTTTTAAGTCATCCTGTGGCCTATCCTCCCACTGATTTAGAAATGTTTAATTTAATTCATTCATTTCCAGGCACTAATATTATTTTAGTAAACTCTGGGAATCAGTGTTTTTGTGACACTGTTGGTGATCAGCAACTCACCTGCTGACTGCTGCTTATGTCCAGGGTCTTCTGCAGCTCTCTGATGTCTCTCGTCACCTCCTTCAGCAACAGCTTGAGACGGTTCCCGATCACATGCACCTTCTCTTTGGCTTCCAGACAGTCACTGCCCTCCGAGTGGACCAGCAGCTGAAGAGACATGTCCTGCAGGGACGCCACCTTCAACTGCGTGTCCAGCAGCTCCCGACGGATTTGCTGCGGAACAATAAATATTTAATCAACATTAGCCATGCAAGTTGTAACCCAAATGCTGTACAAACAGAAAAGAGAAATCAGTTACCAGAAGCATTTTGTGATGCTCCTGTAGGGTATCGCTGTCCTGAGTGTGGTCAATCGGGACGATCTCATTCCTCCTGCGATCGATGTTCTCCAGCCACAGAAGGAGACCGTGACTCATCTCATGGAAGTCCTGAAGATAAGGAAAAGATCTGAGATTTTAACCCTTAAACATTCATGAAAGCAGAATTTATGAATGTGTATCTTCTGATAGCAGCTTCAGCATCAGTTGTTGGTAAGGTGTTTCTTGCCTGGCACTGCATGAGCGCGTGCTGGAGCGCGTTCCTCCAACAATCAATATTTAATCAACATTAGCTATGCAAGTTGTAACCCAAATGCTGTACAAACAGAAAAGAGAAATCAGTTACCAGAAGCATTTTGTGATGCTCCTGTAGGGTATCGCTGTCCTGAGTGTGGTCAATCGGGACGATCTCATTCCTCCTGCGATCGATGTTCTCCAGCCACAGAAGGAGACCGTGACTCATCTCATGGAAGTCCTGAAGATAAGGAAAAGATCTGAGATTTTAACCCTTAAACATTCATGAAAGCAGAATTTATGAATGTGTATCTTCTGATAGCAGCTTCAGCATCAGTTGTTGGTAAGGTGTTTCTTGCCTGGCACTGCATGAGCGCGTGCTGGAGCGCGTTCCTCCACTCGTCCAGAGAGCTGCTGAGACGCTCCCAGCGGTTATTCATCTCCTTCAGCCGTCGCTGCAGGTCTCGCGCCTCCTCGCTGTCCGACTGCACAAACTCAGCGCTGCAGAGGTTAATGGACAGCACGATGGCCTTACGCTTATCCAGAGCCTTCTGCAGCTCCTGCGTGGAGTCACAGGTCAACAGAGAAAAGCATCAATGCCAAAATACAATAATAAACGAGCTGGAAAACCAATTAACACTAAAACAAATAAAATGCTAACCCTTACAAACGATAACAGTGCTTCAAAGAATATGATGGCATTAGTGTTATTTTAGTATTATTTATATACTATGACAGTATTTATTAAAAATTTTAATTACATTTTATAATTTTAAGTTTCATTTTTTTATTATTATTTTAAGTTTCATCTAATACTTATATTTAATTTCAGCTTTATTTCAATGACTGAAAATGATTTTTAATAGTTTTAGACAGTTTTGTTTAGTTTTGTAAGAAAACGCTAACCCTTACAAACAATAACAGTGGTTCAAAGAATAACATGGCATTACTGTTAGTACTATTTACATACGATTACAGTATTTATTTATTAACATTTTTAATTAGCTTCTATTTTATATTTTCAGTTTTCATTTTAGTTTAGGTTTTAGTAATCTTATGTGTTTGTGCAATTATTATTAGTTTATATATATATATATATATCTACATAGCTTTAATTAATATTTATTTCTATTTAGTTTTAGTAAGTTTAGTACTTCTACTTATTCATTTTAGTCAGATGCCAACGTAAAAGTCTTTTAATTTTAGGTTTTTCATGTAATATTTTGATGTAAATTATTGAAAATTATTTTTAATAGTTTTAGTTTAAGTTTCTGAAGTTTATGTTGGATAACCAACAAACAAGAAAACAGAAGATTTTATTTAAGTTTTAGTTATTTCATTGTTTTTTTTTTATTATTATATAATATATATCATTACAATTTAATATTTCTATACAATTTTTTTCAGTTTTATTTTGAGTAATTTTAGTTTCAGTAATTTAATTTTAATTTAAACTTAATTTTTCATTTTATATTGTATTTTATTTCAGCTTTATTTCAGCAATTACCGTTACCGTTTTAAAATAATAGTTGTAGTTATCAATAACAGCGCTGGCGTGTCTGACCTTGAGCTTCTTGATGCGTAGCTCGATGGTCTGTATGTCCGTGCTGAGGTCCAGTCCCCGCTGCTGCTCCAGCTCTTCTTCTGCCTGGTCCAGCCAGCTGCAGATGCTGTTCAGGTCTGAGTTGAACTGCTGCCACTGCTGCATGTTCTGCTTCATGCGCATCTCTTTACTGAGAGCCTGAGCCTGCAGCAGCTCCCAGCGCTCGATCACACCTGCACAACACAGATGACAAGCTCTTCATGAGGTTACCCTGTATAGTAACTTCAGTTAATAAAAATAACAAACATTATAACATCAAATGATGCATCAGACAAAAGGAAATCAAAATCCATCATTTGTTAGTTTCTTAATAAATATTCCTATTATTATTCAATGCATGCTAATCTAAAGAAAAGTGTTTTTCTTATACAAAATATAACTTGATAATAAGTATATGATATGGTTTTATACCTGAAGTTTGGGACTCTGAGCTGTTGGGGTTGACGAAACCTGATACCTTGTCGTCCTCTTCTTTCAGCTCAAATCCCACTCGCTTTACTGCGTCTATACTGCCACGACATTCTTCAAGAAGACGCATCTGAGAGAATTAAATATAGCAAACAAGTGTTTAAAGGGGTCATATGATGCGATTTCAAGTTTTCCTTTCTCTTTGCAGTGTTACAAGCTGATTGTGCATAGATAAGATCCCTGAAGTTGCAAAGACTAAAGTCTCAAAACCAAAGAGATATTCTTTATCAAAGTTAAGACTCTGCCACGCCCCCCTAAAACGGCTCGTTCTAACACGCCATTATTAGAATGAAAATTGAAAATAAAAAAGATTCTAGTTCAGAATATTAATAAATACTATAATAGTAATAGTATAAATAATAATAAAATAACAGATTAAAAAAATCCTTATATTACTATCTTTTACGCTATTACAGCAAAAAAAAAAAACTGTACTACAGCAACGTGAATCTAATTATAAAAAATATTCATATGTTTAACAGTAATGAGAATTTTGGGGAAGAAATGCTTTATAATTTAAAAATGCAAAACATTTTAATTGGTCCAAAAATAGGCTTAATTTTCGTCATGTAAAATACGTTTGTATAACATGTATAATTTGATCTTGATATGTGAAATTCTCCCTTTAGACCCTTGTTACCTCTAGATATTGGCACAGTAAAAAAAAAAAATGTTGACCACTAATATTTCATTGTTGAACCACTTGATTTAAAAGGATTTGATTTTTTGTAATGTAATAATTTATTCAAATTTTTTTGTAATTCACAATTTTCTCTGATTGTAAAATACTGTGAGTAATGCTGTTGATTTGGCAAATCCAAAAGCATTAGAAACCAAGAACAAACACCAGAGTGAACTCAGTGGCCATCAACCTGTGACACTACATGCAAACACTGGAGAACTGATTATTATAGTTAACACACTGTGTGAAGCAACACAAATCAAAAGAGAAGGGTTAGGAAATACAGCCGATGGTCGCAGCACGCGGCTCTGTGCTTTGATTCGGTTTGTGAGTAGAAACTAAAGATCACTATCTCAGGCAACAGACTAGTGAGTGAGTCTCAGATTTCAGACTGCTGATGCCTACCAGCGCTGGACCTCAGAGTTTGCTCAGTAAGTTTGAGATATGCCTCAGGACTCTCTGGAATCACTACATCTGAAAGAAACATATACACGCATACAATACAAACATGTTTGAATGTGGAACCACACTAAACCACCAGTTTCAGGCCTTCATTGGTTTCATTTATACCCCCTTATTCTCTCTCATTTGTTTATAGGACTAAAGATCCTTTACTGACCTGAGAGGGCGGACGCTGAGCTCTGCAGGTATCCATCTTCTCCCTGATCTCCTGGTTCAGAGGACAAGGCTCTGCTGGTGCTCTCCAGACCCCGGCTCAGGTCGTAATCGTGGTCCCACTCCAGAGGGATGGAGTCCACGCTGGCTGGAGTGTCTCGGCCCGAGCGTTCGGCCCGTAGAGGAACGGCCAGCGACGCAGAGCGACTGGAGGAGGGCAGAGGGGACAGAAAACCATCGCCCAGACGCTCACTCCACGGAAAGCTGGACACGTCAGCAGGCTCGTCCAAATCAAACTCACGGTCCGAGTACGACACGTCATGTTCATCGTCTGTGAGCTGGATAAAGAAGTTACGAATTCTCAGTGGTTTTTGGGATCGAAACCTTGACTAAATTAATTAAAGTGGATGAAATAAAACGGCAAAAAAAGGCTAAACAAAATATATGCATATAAAATGACCGACTGAATTAATGAATGAATAAATAAAAAGTAAACAAATAAAAAAATGGTACATATAAATATGAAAATAAAATAAAATGAATGAATGAATAAAGTAAACATAAATAAAAGGTAAATATAAATAAAAATGGTATATATAAATAAATATTAAAATAAAATAAAAATAAAGTGAATGAATGAATGAATGAAGGAATGAATAAATAAAGAAAGAAAGAAAGAAAGAAAGAGAGAAAGTAAACATAAATAAAAGGTAAATATAAATACAAATAGTATATATAAATAAATATTAAAATAAAATAAAAATAAAGTGAAGGAATGAAGGAATGAATAAAGAAAGAAAGAAAGAAAGAGAGAAAGTAAACATAAATAAAAGGTAAATATAAATACAAATAGTATATATAAATAAATATTAATTATTAAATAAAATAAAATAATGAATGAATGAATGAATAATGTAAACATACACAAAGGTAAATATAAATAAAAAGATACATATAAACAAATATGAAAAAATAAAATAATTATGTGTTAATTAATAATTATATAATTAATAAATATATAAATAAAGGTAGTCATAAATAAAAAGGTACATATAAATAAATGAACGAACGAATGAATAAGGTACATATAAATAAGTCTAAAAATGAAATAAATAGAAAAAGAATGCAATAGAACTCCAATGTCAGTCAGAAAAAGCATCTGCTGTATTTAAAGTACCGGTAATCGTATAAGTTTCTTGTAGTAGCGCTCCACACGTCCAAACACTTCCTGGCAGTAACGCTGCAGTTCTTCAAGCTCTTCCTCGATCACAGCAGCATCTATCGGCTCACTCTTTTCCAGAAGAGCTTCACCCTGCTGGAATATGTGGTCAATCTTTGCAGTGTTCAGAGTGATCTCCTGCTGGAACGCCTGGACGCAGAAGAGAACCTCCATCAGAGAATGACACAGGAGATATGGAGAACACATGCAGTGATAAAGGCCAGAGACGCACCCTCAGCTGTTTGATTTTGGCCTGGACGTCACACTCTGAGAAATGTTCAATGTTGGTTAATTGCAGGTCCATCTCTGTCAGCCAGACCAGGATACAGTCTCGCGCCGTCTCAAACTCCTCCCTCTGACTTATAAAGTGCTGCAGTGGACAGAACATTTTTTCAAAAATCAGATTCAAAGTAAAAGCCCACTTGCATTTATCTAATTAATAATAATAAAATAATTTATATATACATATATATATATTTATTTATTTATATATTTGTTTTGCAATTGCTGATTTACCCAAAAAAGTTAAAAGACTGAAAAGTTAATTTACAAAAATATAATCCTGGATTATATATATATATACATATATATATATAAACTAATAATACTTTTATGATTCATTATATTAGATGTATATTTAATTATAATTATTGTAATTACTAGTACAATATTTAAAAGTTATATTGTTTATTTATACTTACATTTTAAATACAAATTTGATTATACCATCTAAATATACATTTTTAGGAAAGTTTAGCATGAATTTATTTTGCACAAACAGTTTTTGCTCATGTGTGAATGATTTAAAATGTATTTATTTATTTCTCTTTAGCTGTTCTATATTTTAAATACAACATTTAAAAGTTAAACTATATTTTAGGTTCAAAAAATGGTTACATTTAGTGCTGGATACTGTTATGCATTTGATATATTTGATTTAACCTCAACTTAATCTTGTTTTAATGATCACTTAAAAAGCAAAGATGCAAAGTTATTTTCATAGATTGGTATTATTATAATATGCATCAAAGTGATGACAGCCTAATTATCAAATTAGTATGAATGTTGGTGTAGAACTAATTGATCAGCTCTGTACCTTTAACCTGCGTAGGACGGAGGACACTCGTCTCTGCAGGTTATCCCAGCGCTGGTTGGCATTGTGGGCCATTTCTCGCAGACTACAGGCCGCGTCAGTGCGATTCTCACGTGCCAGTCGCTGATACTGTTTATTGATCAGCTCCAGCTGCGTCAAACTTTCATGCACCTGCCGCTGGAACGTCTAAAAAAAACACAAGAGTGTTAATATCATAAATCTGTTCATCAATACTACATTCATTCAATCTGGATGAATCTCACCTCAAATTTCTTGAGCTCCTCTTTGGCAACAGTGTAAAGGACACCTGAAGAGTTTGGCAGCGCGGCTGTCTTCTCCGACAACATGAGCCACTCCTCAAAATGTGAGAAGTCATCGAGAAACTTCTGCCAGAGACGCCACGTCTCCTCAATCCTTTCAAATGAGCAAAGTTTAGGTTTAAATTTGTCATTTAGCACATCTATCGTTAACAAAAAAGTATGACTATAACTATAAAAAAAAAATTTCATAAACAGAAATAAAGCTGCAATAAAGCTTAAACAGATAAAATAACATATAAAATTTAATTTAAAAATTAAATAATGAGCAAAATTTAGGTATAAATTTGTCATTTAGCACATGCACATCACAAAGGTATATTTAACATTGTTATAATTAACTTAAACTAAAACTTTAAAAATTAAAAATTAATGAATTAATTGAAAATGAAACTGCAATAAAGCTGAAATAGATAAAATAAAATAAAATAAAATAAAATAATAAAATAAAATAAAATAAAATAATAAAATAAATAAAATAAAATAAAATAAAATAAAATAAAATAAAATAAAATAAAATAAAATAAAATAAAATAAAATAAAATAAAATAAAATAGAAATGTTGCTTTGGTATCTTACTGAAATAAAAAAGTTGAAGTCGAAGTAGTAAAATTACTAAAACTAAAACTGATATTAAAATAAGTCAAAGCTAAATATAAATACAAAAAAATTACAAAAGCACATAGCAAAATGACAAACTAGAACTAAAATTTAAATAAAAATGATACTATAAAAACTATAAACACCAACTTTCAGAAAGTTATATTTCCATACTACTCATACTATATTCTACAGTATGAAATATGTATCCTGTGCACAGTATGCATATTTTAAGCACGAGTAGATAAAATCCCCAGGATGACCTGGTGCACTTGTCAAAATGTGCAGTATACAAGTCAGCACACTGTATCCCACAATGCTATTCACTCAACTTGACCTTCCAGTTTGAGAGTGAAAATCAGACTAGTTTTCAGGTTAACTATATTACAAGATACACATTTTACACAAAAAAGCAAAATGACTGGTTACTGAACACACAATAAAATAGGTATTATATAGTAATAGTGCGTATCACGGGTCATACCTGAGTCTCCTCTCCATGGACATGGCACAGATGCTCCTCCAGCGGCGGTCCAGGCTGCGTGTGGCCTGTTGGATGGAGTCACACTCGGCGTCCGTAGCGCACGCGTCACAGTCGTGCAGCAAAACCTCACACAGGTTCAGCACTGACGCCACACCTGTGCTGTGCTTCTCGATGTCTCTCTGCAGCTCCTGAACCAAGAACAAAAAGAATGTTTTATCTGAATGAAACAAACAAAATGCTTTTTGAACGCAGTGTGTATATATGTACCTGCTGTAGATCTAGTTTCCTCTGGATCTCCTGGTAGTCGCAGGTGTCGTAGACGATGGGACGGGACAGTTCGGTCTCGATGTGGGCGAGCCAAGAGCGCAGACTATTCATGTTCTTATCCAACTGCTGAACGGCCACTAAAGTCTCCCGCAGCTTCTTCACCCTGAATAAACACAGATCTCATGAAGTAGGTATTACATTTTTACAATTGAGAGACTCATGAAGTAGGGAGAGGTAATGTAATCTCAACACAAGGCAGATTCAAACCTCAATCATTTTAAATGAATTTTGAGCAAATACTGTATTATGTAAATTAGTGCTGATAATGTCAACCACACTGCGCAGTGTGTGTAACAGTACCTGGCCCCAATGAGGTCGAGCAGGTGCTGCCAGCGTTCGTTGACTTTACTGAGTTTGTGTTCGATGTCAGAGGCTTTGCTCTCATGACTGGCCCGAGCTAAACGTTCACCCAGCTGCTGGAGCTCGTGTTTATTCTCCTGAACCACCGCCACCTCTTCCTGATAGTCCTGAGAGATAAAAGAAGTTGCTTTTCAAACACCTCTTAGAAAACTGGGGTAACCATGGAAACCACGGTTTCCGCCAAATTACCATATGAGCTACAGTTGTTGTTAATACTATACAGCTTGGTATTAGGCAACACTGTCTAAAAAAAAACTATAAAACAGAATAATGTAAAATAAAATGAAATATTATTATATTATTTATTATAAAAAATAATATATAATCTAAAACACATAACAAATTATA